>NW_024097081.1:0-274189 GCF_016545835.1 Crotalus tigris | reverse complement strand
CGTGAGTTTCTTGGATTGTATATGCCAGGTTGCAATACTGCTCTACATTTTCTTGTAATCACTCCCCACGCCCATCACTTGCATCTGCCTTGTTGTCGAAGGGCTTGTCCATGTTTGTGCCTTAGTACTGGTTCGGCAGAAAAAAGTCTCCTTAGTCTCTCAAACGCTGCTTGGCACTCCATTGTCCATGTTAGTGGCTGGCTAGGTTTTACTGAGGATGTTCCCTTCGTTTTTAGTAAGTTAGTGAGGGGCAAGGCTATCTGCGCAAATGAGGGGATGAATTGGCGGTAAAAATTTGCAAAGCCCAGGAAACTTTGTAGTTGCTTTCTTGTGCGGGGTGGTGCCCAATCTAGTACTGCTTTGACCTTCTCCGGGTCCATTTCAATGCCCTGTGGGGATATGTGATAGCCTAGGTAGTCTATCCTTTCCTGGTGGAATTCGCATTTTGAGAGTTTGGCATATAGGTGAGCGGCTCGCAGCTTCTTTAAAACCGCTCTACAAGTTTTGCGTGTCTTCTTCTTTTGTTTTCGGTAAAGATAGAATGTCGTCCAGTACAACGGACACCCTTAACCAGGTGCTCCCTTAGAACGTCATTGATTACTTGCATAAAGACTGCAGGGCCCCCTTGTAATCCAAATGGCAAGACTTTGAATTGATAGCACCCCATGGGGCAGTTAAATGCAGTCTTCCATTCGTCCCCTTCCTTGATTCTCACGCGATAGTAAGCTTCCCATAAGTCTAGTTTAGAAAAAATTTTCCCTTTTGATATATATGACAGCATGTCTTTCATGAGGGGTAGAGGGTATAGGTTGCTTTCACTGATTGTATTCAGGGTCCTATAATCCACGCATAAACGTAAAGAGCCATTCTTCTTCTCTCTAAAAAGGACCTCGGCAGCCACTTTAGGCTTGGCTGGCTCAATGAAACCTCTCTCCAGGTTTTTTTTTAATAAATCTTTCCATTTTCTCCTTCTCCTTTGGGCTCATGGAGTATAATCTGGGCTTCGGGAGTTTTGCCCCAGACTTGAATTCAATGGTACAGTCTGTGGGTCGGTGGGGGGGAAGCTCATTCGCCCTCTCCTCACTGAAGACTTCAGCAAGGTCCCTATATTCCTCTGGTCTTTCTGTTAATCTTTTTTCCTCTCCTATGGATGCTTTTTCTATTCTTGATTCTGGTAGCCTCCCTTGGGGTTTTAAGTCTATAGGGTCCCCCTTCGGGAATTTGATTTCTGTCGTCCTCCAATTTACCCAGGGGTTCCATTTTTCCAACCATTCCATCCCTAGAATCATTGGGCATTCCATACCTGGGGTCACCACAAACGTTAAGTCCTCTTCATTGTTGCCCAGGGAGAGGTGTATTGGCAGAGTGGCTAGGGTAGCTGGCATCCCCCCTGCTATGGATCCATCTAGCTGGCCAAATGAGATTGGTTGTTCCAGTCTCCTGGATGGAATGCCCAGATTCCCCACTAGTGTTGGGCTAATGAGGCAGCGGGTGCAGCCAGAGTCTATTAAGGCTTTCACCTTCACAGCTTCGGGCCTGGGGGGGATTAATATAGTCACTGTTTTGAAGATGGTTGTGGATTGCGTCCAGTTCCACAGGGTTCGCCCTCCGAGCTGTCATCTGAGGCATCGACCGGCCCTGTGGTGTAGGCTGGAGTTCTTTCCCCTTGGTGAGCAGAGGTGGGGGTTTCTGCAATTTCCAACATTCTCATGGCTGTTTCTTTTGGCTTAGCTGAATACTTTCCGGGTTTGTTGATTGGGGATCTGTCTGGGTTGTACTGGGGGACCTTTGAGCGGCATTCTACAGCTCGATGCCCTTCTCTTCCGCACTTGAAACACCCCATCTGCTTCTTGGCTGTATCCGATGATTTCACCGGTTGGTGTGTCAGCTCAGGCGGGGGGCGGCTCCATTGTTTTCCTCGGCGATGCCTCTTCAATATGTCGCTCTCTGCTTCCTCTGCCAAGACGTACCATTCCTCAAGTCGATGTGGGTCCCCTCGGGGCAGGCAAGCATCATATAGATCATAGTTTAGTCCGTCTTTGAAATGGCCAAGGAGGATGTCTTCTGGCCAATTCAGTTTGCTGGCAATGGCCCGGAATTCTTGTGTATACTCGGCCACTGGGCGTTTGCCTTGCCTCATCGTTGTTATTCTTTCACAGGTTTTGCGATCAGCCAGGGGGTCTTCAAATCGTCTTCTCAAAGAGGACATGAAACGGTTGAAGTTACTGAGTTCTGGGGCATTGGAGTCATGCAAGTTCACCACCCAATCTGCAGCTGGTCCATCCAGGGCAGATTGCACGATCCGGATGCGGGCTTTGTCGCTGGGAATGTCCTGCCCATATTCCTCCATGTAGCTGAGGACTTTGGTTAGGAAAAACCCCAAGCGTGTTGGCTCCCCTTTGAATTTCACCTCCAACGGTGGACGTCTTGGAATGGATCGGTGCCTCCGTTGTGGGTGGTAGTGTCTTCCGTCCAGATTGCCATCTGTGGTCCGGTAGGGGGTGTGGGCTCCTGGATCAGTAGATGTCCCTGGGGTTGCAGGTTCCACGTCCCCCTCGGTGTCTCTCCCTTTGTGGCTCCAGGAACTGGGGCGGCCGTAGGGCTCAGTATTCTCCTCTCCTAGGGAGCTGAGAGTTCTCTTCATCAGGTCACTAGCTTTCTCTAGGATCCAGTCTGAGTATGGTGCCCAGCTTCCTCCCTCTTCACTTGCATGCAGGGATTTCTCCATCTCCTGCTTCCATTCTGGTTGCTTGGTCCCCCGTCTCAGGGTCACCTTTCTTGATTCCTTTCCCCACTCACTTTTCTTTCCAACGCCCATTGACCAGCGAGGCTTGTTGTCCTGTGTCTCCACCACTTCTTCTCCTGAGGAATCTGCCCTCTCGGATCCCAACATCTGGCAAGGTTCCAACTGGGTCAGCGGCTCTCTTTCCAGGGAGTTTTCCCCCTCTCTTGCTCCATTGTCTGACATGGTAAATTTTTGCAAAATCCCCCGGCAAGGGTCTCCCTTCCAGGTGGATTAATTTTGCAAGTCCTGTCTAATGTAAGGACCCACCCCACTTTGCATCTTAAGAAGACAGAACTCTTGGAATAATTCTTCCAACAGGAATCCTTTATTAAGAGAAAATGGTTGCAGGCATGCTAGACAGGACTTGGGGTTCAAGCTCTCCCATTCAAGGTTTTAAGGGGTTCCCCAGTAGTCCCACCCAATCAACCCCCCTTCCAGTGATAGTTTCAAGTATCACAATTCTACCCCTTTCTTCTTTCTTCCGTCTGGATGGAGACTTCAGATAACTACATGAAAGGCAAATACCCTTCTTTGGTATGCTAACGCTTGAGGTTACAATAAACACACATTCAACATTCAGCTCTTTGAAGTGTACTGAAGGAAGTGAGGGCCATAAAGCCCCTTTGTTCTCCCCCTTCTCTCCCTCTTATGGCAGAATCCAGAGAAGGCAGAATTGGGAGTTTCTATATTTGATAATTAAAGATGAAATATAATTGGATTCTGACAATAAATTGCTTCGTTTTCTTCTCTGGCTCTGCTAAGAATCCATGTTGCTTTATTTGTGGCTTATATTCAGAGCATTGATTATATAATTAAGAGCTTTCCACATCCCAGCCCTAACTTTCATGGATAAACCAGCCAACAGTGAAGCTGATTGAAGAAATAAATTTTGCAGATTTAAATATCCTTCTCCTTTTTTGGACACAGTGATGCGTTTGTTTTTTTTTTCAGACTGTGTTTAGTCTGTGATATATTTGATGGGTTTCCTTGCTTCTTTACCTGGCCTGAGCTGGTAAAAAACAATAACAACAACCCCATTCCCTGATTATTTTACCATTTTAATGAATCCTTAACTTTTGGGCTAGAAAGACAAAGTGACAGAACTCTTGTCAATTTTAACTTGTGGTTGAAGAAAGATCTATTTAGTGACCTTGTAGAAAGAAGGCCCAGTTCTCCGGAATTCAATAGGTGAAGTTGTTAAGACTAATAGACATAAAGGGCAAATGATCCTGCCCCAGTGCATAGTAGCCAGTTGGAGGGCTGTTGCTATATCAGTAAAATGGAGCAGGGCAAGTGAACATGACAGCACCAGTCAAGTCAGCAGCAACCATGAAAAATTAGTTTTGTCACATAACTGGGAAAAATAGGCACAACTTTCCTTCCTGGGGAGATGGGGGTTAAAGAATGAATTATACGTTCCTGCCCTTGAGAAACATTCAGTGGCCCATTCTAATGGTATGGCAACTTGGTCGTGTAGTTCATACTTCATTATTTGGAATTGAGAGTAAAAACTGAAGTAATCATTGAGCCCTCTCTTGGTTTATTAATTAGCATAAACCATAGATAGAAAGTTGGGTTAGTCTCTGGTGGTTAAAAAAAACAGAACAGAATTGGTAGCACTTTCGTTAGAATGAATTTTATTAAAATGCATAAATTTAAAGGTTGTACCTTTCTGATTTGTTTCTCAGGATAGAGAAACTATTACAAGTGAAGAGGAAAAAAAGGGTAGGAAATTGTGTTTAAAAACACCAAGTGTATACCATATTCCTGCTGTACCACATTCATATCAGACAGCAGAAAAGTCTAGCACATTATAAAAAAGTAATATCTCTCAATGAAATTTTGTTGGGAGAAAGGTGTTGAACAAAAAAACAACAACACCTTTTAACAAAGCTGATTGCAGAAGTAACCTAGATCCTGAATATAAGAAACACAAAGACAAACTGCTGTTGAACTTTTGCTATTGTTTGATTTACCAAGCATTTGATTTTTAGGTGTTACTATTTTAGTTTGTGCTTTAATTTTTATGCCTTTAATAGTTTATTGATCTTTTCATTTTTACCAAACCATTAAAGGACTTTTTTTTTACACAGATACATTTAAACAAATGAATGAAAACTTAGGAAACTACAAATCAGAAATAGGATCCTGATGCAGAATTAACCAAAAGGGGAATCATTTTAACTAATTCGAGATAATACTGGATATGTCTGATCTGGTCTTTCTCTGATTAAAAGTCTTTTGTAAGGACCCGCCCCACTTTGCATCTTAAGAAGACAGAACTCTTGGAATAGTTCTTCCAATAGGCATCCTTTATTAAGAGAAAATGGTTGCAGGCATTCTAGACAGGACTTGGGGTCCAAGCTCTCCCATTCAAGGTTTTAAGGGGTTCCCCAGTAGCCCCATCCAATCACCCCCTTCTCTAGGTTTTTTTTAATGAATCTCTCCATTTCCTCCTTCTCCTTTGGGCTCATAGAGTATAATCTGGGTTTCGGGAGTTTTGCCCCAGGCTTGAATTCAATGGCAAAGTCTGTGGGTTGGTGGGGGGGGGAGCTCATCTGCTCTCTCCTCACTGAAAACTTCAGCAAGGTCTCTGTATTACTCTGGTATTTCTGGTGGTCCCTTTTCCTCTCCCATGGATGCTTTTTCTATTCTTGATTCTGGTAGCCCCCCTTGGGATTTTAAGTCCATAGGGTCCCCCTTTGGGAATTTGATTTCTGTCATCCTCCAATTCACCCAGGGGTTCCATTTTTTTTAACCATTCCATCCCTAGGATCATTGGGCATTCCATGCCTGGGGTCACCACAAACGTTATGTCCTCCTCATGTTTGCCCAGGGAGAGGTGTATTGATAAAGTGGCCAGGGTAGTTGGCACCCGCCCCCCCGCTATCGATCCATCTAACTGGCCAAATGAGATTGGTTGTTCCAATCCTCGACGGAATGCCCAGGTTCCCCACTAGTGTCAGGCTAATGAGGCAGCGGGTGCAGCCAGAGTCTATTAAGGCTTTCACCTTCATGGCTTCGGGCATGGGGGGAATTAATATAGTCACTGTCTTGAGGATGGGTGCGATGCGTCCACTTACCAGGGGTTCGCCCTCCAAGCTGTCATATGAGGCATCCACCAGCCCTGCGGTGTAGGCTGGAGTTCTTTCCCCTGATGAGCAGAGGTGGGGGGTTCCACAATTTCCATCATTCTCATGGCAATTTCTTTTGGCTTAGCTGAAGACTTTCCGGATTTGCTGATCAGGGATCTGTCTGGGTTGTGCTGGGGGGCTTTGGAGCAGCATTCTACAGCTCGATGCCATTCTCTTCCGCACTTGAAACACCCCATTTACTTCTTGGCTGTAGCCAATGGTTTCACTGGTTCGTGTGTCAACTCAGGCGGGGAGCAGCTCCATTGTTTTCCTCGATGGTGTCTCTTCAATATGTCGATCTCTGCTTCCTCTGCCAAGACGTACCATTCCTCAAGTTGGTGTGGGTTCCCTCGGGGCAGGCAAGTGTCATATAGGTCGTAATTTAGTCCGTCTTTGAAATGGCTACGGAGGATGTCTTCTGGCCAGTTCAGTTTGCTGGCAATGGCCCAGAATTCTTGCGTATATTCAGCCACCGGGCATTTGCCTTGCCTCATCATTTTTATCCTTTTGCGGGCTTTGCGATCAGCCAAGGGGTCTTCAAATCGCCTTCTCAGAGAGGACATGAAATGGTTGAAGTCATTGAGCTCTGGGGCATTGGAGTTGTGCAAGTTCACCACCCAATCTGCAGCCGGTCCGTCCAGGGCAGATTGCACAATCTGGATGTGGGCTTTGTTGCTGGGGATGTTTCGCCCGTATTCCTCCATGTAGCTGAGGACTTGTGTTCGGAAAAACCCCAAGCGTGTTGGCTGCCCTTTGAATTTCACCTCCAATGGCAGACGTCTTGGAATGGATCAGTGCCTCCGTTGTTGGTGGTAGTGTCTTCCGTCCATATCGCCATCTGTGGTTCAGAAGGGGGTGGGGACTACTGGATCAGCAGATGTCCCCGGGGCTGCAGGTTCCACTTCCCCCTCAGTGTCTCTCCCTTTGTGGGTCCAGGAGCTGGGGAGGCCATAGGGCTCAGGATTCTCCTCTCCTAGGGAGCTGAGAGTTCTCTTCACCAGGTCAATAGCTTTCTCTAGGATGCAGTCCGAGTACAGTGCCCAGCTCTCTCCCTCTTCACTTGCGTGCAGGGATTTCTCCATCTCCTACTTCCATTCTGGTTGATTGGCCCCCCCGTCTAAGGGTCACCTTTCTTGATTTCTTTTCCCACTCACTTTTCTTCCAACGCCCATTGACCAGCGAGGCTTGTGGTCCCATGTCTCCATCACTTCTTCTCCTGAGGAATCTGACCTCTCGCATCTTGACATCTGGCAAGGTTCCAGTCAGGGCAGCGGCTCTCTTTCTGGGGAGTTTTCCCCCTTTCTTGCTTCATTGTCTGACATGGTAATCTTTTGCAAAATCCCCCGGCAAGGGTCTCCCTTCCAGGTGGATTAATTTTGCAAGTCCTGTCTAATGTAAGGACCCACCCCAGTTTGCATCTTAAGAAGACAGAACTCTTGGAATAGTTCTTCCAACAGGCATCCTTTATTAAGAGAAAATGATTGCAGGCATTCTAGACAGGACTTGGGGTCCAAGCTCTCCCATTCAAGGTTTTAAGGGGTTCCCCAGTAGCCCCATCCAATCACCCCCTTCTCTAGGTTTTTTTTAATGAATCTCTCCATTTCCTCCTTCTCCGAATGAGGGATGACAATTGGGGAGCAAGTAAAGATGAGGAGGAAGGTAGGAGACACAGAGGTGTGAAGAGGGAACAACTTAGAGATACAAATGACCAAAAAGGGGAGGAAAGAATCTCCCTAATTCAAGACAGTGGGAGGTAGAGGGGAATAATGGCACACCCACAAGCAGTAAAAGCAAGAAAAGAGGAGTCATCAGTATGGAAGCCGTAATTAAAAAGCAGTTAAATCAATTAGGACCTACGACAAGATCTAGGAGCCATGTGCAAATGACGTCTCACCTATAAAGGCACTCTCCACAGACCAGCATTAACCCTGACGA
This sequence comes from Crotalus tigris, assembly GCF_016545835.1. Taxonomy (NCBI): domain Eukaryota; kingdom Metazoa; phylum Chordata; class Lepidosauria; order Squamata; family Viperidae; genus Crotalus; species Crotalus tigris. The sequence continues at coordinate 266,335 of NW_024097081.1, read as the reverse complement.
TGTCAGAAGCATCTGACGAAAGCTTGGGGATCGGTGATGGTATTAAACTTTTATAGTTTATTGTATTCCTGGTGTTCACATTTTTTTGGTAATTGACTATATATATATATATATATATATATATATATACACACACACACACACACACACACATATATACATACATACATACATACATACATACATACATAGATACATACATACATCATGATTCATGACAGTCATCCATACCGTATTAAGTTGTTCTAGAAACAAACAAATAATTGGAGTTCAGATGCTGAACACTAAATCTTTGGCTATAAGTCCATTTTCTTTGTCAGAAGGACAGAAGGATAGAGAATATAAACATTTAAAAATACTAAATTTCAAAATTGAGCTAATGCATGTTAGTACTTCTTAACAATACATTTAATTAAAACAATTTCACTGCATCTCCAACAACATAAATGCAACAAGACATTTCTAAAGTATTATTTTTTGCTGAAAAGCCTGAAATCTAAAAATGGATTGTTTGTATTTCTTTGGGGTAAAACAAGTGAAAAAGAGAAAGGAAAGAAAAACATAATACACATAGTTAAAAGATTTTGAAAAAAAAATAAAAATTAAAAAGAAACCATTATAGAAGGAACATTCTTTATAATGCAGTACTGCAGGCTACCTCTGCTGACTGCCTGCTGCCAGCAGTTTGGCAGTTCAATTCTCACCAGCTCAAGGGTGACTCAGCCTTCCATCCTTCTGAAGTCAGTAAAATGAGGACCCAGATTGTTGGGGACAATATGCTGACTCTGTAAACTGCTTAGAGAGGGCTGTAAAACACAGTGAAGCACTATATAAGTCTAAGTGCTATTGCTATTCTTATTGCCAATAGTTTTTACTGTAGAGTGATTTGACCAGGAAATTGCTATAAATAGAAGACCTGTAATATATTAGTGCTTCATTTATATATAAATGGCAAATATCCAGTGTGCCTCAAAAGTGTTTTTTTTTTTTTAAAAAAAAAAAACCTTTGTGTTGGAATATTCATGAACAGGAAGAGTCATGTGGTAACTCAGTCAGCCAATGGGAAGAAAGTGCTACTGAGTCTGTGCAAAAAGAGTATTGAGTTAGGAGCTGGATTTCCAGTCTCAAGGTTTATCTCTGGTCTGTCTCTGTAAGAAGCCTTCATTAAGCTATGTTGCTGTAAAGAAGAATGGTATTGTAAATATTTTTATATAAATATAAAGTTATTTGAATCAGCTAAATGCAGTCAACTGTGAGAGCTTCTGATTTATTTTTTCACCAATAGAGAAATTAAAATTCTCTAACAGGTTATGGGCCCAGAGCTTACTAAGAACTGCATTGTAATTTAAAGCTGGAAGAAATTGCCTGTGTTTAGAAAGTATAAGAACATGGCAGAATTAGCAGAATGGCTGCAATGGAATTTAAGGAAAGCTGTGTGCCTCTTTGGGCCAGAAGAATTACATTGTGTGGGCTGCTAAAATGGAATGTTTGCTGAAAGCAAAAGAGCTGTGGTATATTGTTGAAAATCCACCACAAGTATTTGCAGTTGCAGATCAGAAAAGCCATGATAGAGCAATGGCTTATCTTATCTTGAATTTAGATGATGCACAATTTCTAAATGTTGCAAATTTAAAGACTGCAAAGGAGATTTGGTTGAAATTGAGAGCTGTGCATGTGAATGTTTCTGCTTGCAACATAGTGCAATTATCAAGAAAACTTTACAGGGCCTGTTTGCAACCAGGTGAATCTGTGGAACAGCATTTAAATAAAATGCAAAGTTTATTTTTGGACTTAGAACAACGTGGGATTAAATTCCCTGAGTCCCAGAAGGTTTTATTGTGTTGAACAGTTTAGATAAAACCTGGGACACAGTTTCTGCAATATTTGAGTGCAAAGAAGAACAAGACTTAAAGTTTGAGGCTTTAAAGGCATGTTTGCTTAATGAAGAGGAAAAACACCATTTAGAAGCAGCCACGAGGAGGAGAAATTCCTGAGGAGGGGGTCCAGACTGCAAGTCTCCAGAGGAGAAGAAACAAGCAGATCAGACCCGGACCAAATTGCAACAAAGGAGAGATTTTGCAAGCAGAGAGCAAGCAGAGAGCGGGAAAAGACTTGCTACATTTGTGGAGAAAAGACACATTTGCAAAGGAACTGTTTGCAGCAAAGGACATTTGTGCAACCAAAAAGGACTGCTTTGCAAAAGGAACATTTTGGTGTTGCAAAAGTTTGCAATAGCAACAACAGAGACAAGTGGCTAATAGATAGTGGGGCAAGTCAAACAATTGTTAATGACTCTGAAATATTTTGCAGGTTTGTTCCAGCACAAGAAGCTGTGGCTTTGGCAAATGGCCAGAAAGCAAAAGTCATTGGAAAAGGCGATGTAAAAATTCCATATTTGGAATTAAAGTTTACCAATGTGCTTTGCGTACCTGAGATGGAACATAATTTGTTAAGTGTGTCTAATTTAGACAAACAATGTTTTGAGGTCATTTTTGTAAATGGGAAATGTCTCATCAAAAGGAATGGGAATATTTGTGCAGAAGGCATAAAGGAAGATAATCTATATGTATTGCAGGGACAAAAGGTTCAATGTTCCCATATATTTAAGAATGTTGCAGAGCATGATTCATGTGTTCATCTTCTACATAGAAGACTTGGACATGCAAGCTTTAAAGTTTTGCAGCAAATTTGGCTAAATTTGAAGGGATGCAAAACATATTTGGACTGTGCAGTATGCAAAGCATCGAAGTCAAAGGAATTCCCAGTTAGTAAATGTAGCACAAGACAAACAAAAAGAGTTCTAGAGCTGATCCATGCAGATCTGGTGGGACCTATGCAAGCCAGTTTGGGAAGAGCAAAATATGCACTGGTAATTGTTGATGATTATAGCAGGTATTTGTTTTGCTATATGCTTAGAGCAAAGATAGAGGTGCTACAACAATTCAAACAGTGGGTAAGTTTTGTAGAGAGAAGGTACAGACAACAAGTGTGTCAGTTGCAAACTGACAGAGGTACTGAATTTATGTCAACTAAATTCCAACAATGGTTGGGGCAGTTGGGGATAAGACACAGATGTACAAATCCTTACACAGCAGCAGAGAATGGTGTAGCTGAAAGAAGGAATGGTGTTTTGCAAACAATGAAAGATTGATTATTGGAGGATTCTGGTATGAGCAGGTCATATTGGGGAGAAGCCATATTGACTGCCAATTATATAGTTAACAGGCTGTGGAGTTCCTCCATTAATAATACTCCATATGCCATTATATATGGGAGAAAGCCATCACTGGTACATTTGAAAATTTTTGGAAGTACTGCATGGGTACATATTCCAAAAGCAATCAGAAGAAAGGGACAGCAAAAGGCAAGAAACCTCAGGTTTGTGGGCTATGAGCCAGGGTCAAAAGGATATTGCTTTAGTGATGGAAGTAAAATAATTATAATTTCAAGGTCTGCTAATTTTGCAGAACAAAATTGGGACAGAATTAATGCAAATTCTGGGTATGTCTCACTTAATGACGGTGATCTGTTTAGTGACAATAACTCATCTGATGATGAAAAAAATGATTATAGAAGATGTCAATGTTCAGGGAGAAGAGACTGAACAAGACATGAAACCAGAAAGACTTGAGACACAGGAGCAGTTAATACCACGCAGGTCAGAGCGATGTAATAAAGGAATTCTGCCTGACAAGTATTCTGCCAGCACGGTAAAGGTTTGCAATGTGTGGTATGAGCCAAGAAGTTATAAAGAAGTGTTGGCATTACCAAAAGCTGAACAAGAAAGATGGAAGGAGGCTGTAAGGACCCACCAATGTAAGGACCCACCCCACTTTGCATCTTAAGAAGACAGAACTCTTGGAATAATTCTTCCAACAGGAATCCTTTATTAAGAGAAAATGGCTGCAGGCATGCTAGACAGGACTTGGGGTCCAAGCTCTCCCATTCAAGGTTTTAAGGGGTTCCCCAGTAGTCCCACCCAATCAACCCCCCTTCCAGTGATAGTTTCAAGTATCACATTCCACTCCCTTTCTTCTTTCTTCCGTCTGGATGGAGACTTCAGATAACTACATGAAAGGCAACTTCCCTCCTTTGGTATGTTAACGCTTCGAGGTTACAATAAACACACATTCAGCATTCAGCTCTTTGAAGTGTAAAGAAGGAAGTGAGGGCCATAAAGCCCCTTTGTTCTCCCCCTTCTCTCCCTCTTATGGCAGAATCCAGAGAAGGCAGAATTGGGAGTTTCTATATTTGATAATTTAAAGATGAAATATAATTGGATTCTGACATCCGGCCCCTCTTAACAATAAGAGAGATCCACCTGAAAGAAAACACAAGTATAAAATTTAGTCAGGCTTGTTAGGATACTCTGTGTGAAACTTCTTCAATAGCTTCGGGGCTCTGACATGACGTTTATGGACCCACTCATTTTGTGAGGGAGGGAGGTGTTTCCAGGCAACTAGGTACTGAGTTGCTCCATGATATCTCCTAGAGTCAAGGACTTCCTTTATTTCGAAGTGTTGTTCACCCTCCACCATGATTGGAGGTGGTGGGGGGGGATTTTTGGCCGTAGAGGTGACTGATGCTCTCTTTTCAGCAAGCTGCAATGAAAAATTGGGTGTATTTGCCTGAGATTTTTGGGTAATTCTAATTCTACTGTTACTGGATTTATGATTCTTTTAATTGGAAAAGGTCCTATGTATTTTGGTCCAAGTTTTTTACAGGGCTGTAGGGACTTTAGGTATTTTGTAGATAAGTACACCATCTCTCCTATAATGAATGGTGTAGGCTCAACCCTTTTTTTATCGGCTTGTGTTTTGTAAGCCTGCCTAGCTTCCTCTAGTGCTTTTCTGACTATTGGCCAGGTGTTTTGTAATTTTTCCATCCATTCTTTCAGCGAGGGGATCGTTGGTTCGTTTGGGGTTAATTCTGGCATGGGGTTGAAACTTTGACCGGTGGCTATTTGAAAAGGAGTGTAACCTGTGCTGGAGTGGACGGCATTATTGTAGGCAACTTCTGCAAAAGGGAGTAAGTCCGCCCACTCGGTCTGCTGGAAACTAAGAAAACATCTTAAATATTGCTTAAGTACTGAGTTCATTTTTTCAGCCCCCCCATTTCCTTGAGGGTGGTGGCTAGATGTCAGTCCCTGAGTGGTTCCTAAGAGGGATAAAAATTCCTTCCAAAATGCAGACGTAAATTGCACCCCCCTGTCAGAGATGATGCGTTGGGGTGCCCCATGCAATCTGTAAATGTGTTGGATGAAAAGTTTTGCTAAGGCTTTTGCAGTGGGAATCTTTTGGCAAAGGATAAAGTGCACCTGTTTGGAAAACAAGTCCGTGACCGTCCAGACCACAGTATTCCCATTGCTTTCTGGCAATTCCACTATAAAATCCATGGCTATTTCTCTCCAGGGGGCTGAGGGACTTGCCACTGTTTGCAATAGTCCTGGCACTTTCCCTTGCAACCTCTTTGCCGTGGCACATTTTGGACAACTGGCTATATAACTTTCAATGTCCTTTTTCATGGATGGCCACCAAAATTGCCGTTTAATTAAATGTAAAGTTTTTACAAATCCAAAATGCCCTGCTGATTTTGTGTCATGGCAAAGGTGCATGAAAGTTACTCTTTGAGTTGTTGGTATATATAACTTTTCCCCTATCCAAGGCAACCCGTCTCTCATTGTGCACACATTTTTGTTTTTCTGGAACCAATCATCTGTTTCCAAACTTTTTCTGAATTCAATCCCAGTTTGGCTGTCCAGTTGTGGTTTTATTTTGGCTTGGGTTCTTGTGGTTACTGGTGCTGCAATTGTGACTCTTCCATTTATTGGTCTAGAGTCTGTGTGTTCGTTCGCTGTTATATTGGGCATGCGAGATAGTGCATCTGCCAGGAAGTTCTTTCCTACCCTGGTAAATGTGTTGAGCTACATTGGAATTGGTGAAAAAATGCCTTGGGACCAGCGGGCTTGTTTGGGATTGAGTTTCCTGGAAGTTTTCAGGGCTTCAAATTTTTGTGATCAGTCCACACCTGGAAGGGGATTTTGTTGCCTTCCAGGAACTGTCCCATGTGAGTAATGCCCAACGTATCCCATATGCCTCCTTCTCCCATACGGGCCAGCGCTGTTCTGTTTCCGTGAGTTTCTTGGATGTATATGCACAGGGTTGCAATACTGCATCATCATTTTCTTGTAATAGCACAGCCCCCACTGCCACATCACTTTCATCTGCCTGTATTATGAAGGGCTTGTCCATGTCTGGGTGCCTTAGTACTGGTTCGGTAGAAAAAAGTCTCTTTAGTCTCTCAAACGCTGCTTGGCACTCCATTGTCCATGTTAGTGGCTGGCTAGGTTTTACTGAGGATGTTCCCTTTGTTTTTAGTAAGTTAGTGAGGGGCAAGGCTATCTGTGCAAATGAGGGGATGAATTGGCGGTAAAAATTTGCAAAGCCCAGGAAACTTTGTAGTTGCTTTCTTGTGCGGGGTGGTGCCCAATTTAGTACTGCTCTGATGACCTCTCTGGGTCCATTTCAATGCCCTGTGGGGGGATTGCGATGCCTAGGTAGTCTATCCTTTCCCTGGTGGAATCCACGCCGCATTTTGAGAGTTTGCATATAGGTGAGCGGCTCGCAGCTTCTTTAAAACCTCTCTGACAAGTTTGACGTGTTCTTCTTTTGTTTCGGTAAAGATAAGAATGTCGTCCAAGTAAACAAGGACCCCCTTACACAGGTGCTCCCTTAGAACGTCATTGATTAATTGCATAAAGACTGCAGGGCCCCCTTGTACTCCAAATGGCAAGACTTTGAATTGATAGCACCCCATGGGGCAGTTAAATGCAGTCTTCCATTCGTCCCCTTCCTTGATTCTCACGCGATAGTAAGCTTCCCTTAAGTCTAGTTTAGAAAAAAATTTCCCTTTCGATAGGTGTGACAGCATGTCTTTCATGAGGGGCAGCAGGTATAGGTTGCTTTCACTGATTGTGTTCAGGGCCCTATAATCCACGCATAAACGTAAAGAGCCATCCTTCTTCTCTCTAAAAAGGACCGGGGCAGCCACTTTAGGCTTAGCTGGTTCAATTAAACCTCTCTCCAGGTTTTTTTTTATAAATCTTTCCATTTCCTCCTTCTCCTTTGGGCTCATGGAGTATAATCTGGGTTTCGGGAGTTTTGCCCCAGGCTTGAATTCAATGGTACAGTCTGTGGGTCGGTGGGGGGGAAGCTCATTCGCCCTCTCCTCACTGAAGACTTCAGCAAGGTCCCTATATTCCTCTGGTATTTCTGTTAATCTTTTTTCCTCTCCTATGGATGCTTTTTCTATTCTTGATTCTGGTAGCCTCCCTTGGGGTTTTAAGTCCATAGGGTCCCCCTTCGGGAATTTGATTTCTGTCGTCCTCCAATTTACCCAGGGGTTCCATTTTTTCAACCATTCCATCCCTAGAATCATTGGGCATTCCATACCTGGGGTCACCACAAACGTTAAGTCCTCTTCATGGTTGCCCAGGGAGAGGTGTATTGGCAGAGTGGCTAGGGTAGCTGGCACCCCCCCTGCTATGGATCCATCTAGCTGGCCAAATGAGATTGGTTGTTCCAGTCTCCTGGATGGGATGCCCAGATTCCCCACTAGTGTTGGGCTAATGAGGCAGCGGGTGCAGCCAGAGTCTATTAAGGCTTTCACCTTCACAGCTTCGGGCATGGGGGGGATTAATATAGTCACTGTTTTGAAGATGGGTGTGATGCATCCACTTACCAGGGGTTCGCCCTCCGAGCTGTCATCTGAGGCATCCACCGTCCCTGTGGTGTAGGCTGGAGTTCTTTCCCCTTGGTGAGCAGAGGTGGGGGTTTCTGCAATTTCCATCATTCTCATGGCTGTTTCTTTTGGCTTAGCTGAATACTTTCCGGTTTTGTTGATTGGGGATCTGTCTGGGTTGTGCTGGGGGGCCTTTGAGCGGCATTCTACAGCTCGATGCCCTTCTCTTCCGCACTTGAAACATCCCATTTGCTTCTTGGCTGTATCCGATGATTTCACCGGTTGGTGTGTCAGCTCAGGCGGGGGGCGGCTCCATTGTTTTCCTCGGCGGTGCCTCTTCAATATGTCGATCTCTGCTTCCTCTGCCAAGACGTACCATTCCTCAAGTCGATGTGGGTCCCCTCGGGGCAGGCAAGCATCATATAGATCATAGTTTAGTCCGTCTTTGAAACGGCCAAGGAGGATGTCTTCTGGCCAATTCAGTTTGCTGGCAATGGCCCGGAATTCTTGTGTATACTCAGCCACTGGGCGTTTGCCCTGCCTCATCGTTGTTATTCTTTCACGGGCTTTGTGATCAGCCAGGGGGTCTTCAAATCGTCTTCTCAAAGAGGACATGAAACGGTTGAAGTTACTGAGTTCTGGGGCATTGGAGTCATGCAAGTTCACTACCCAATCCGCAGCTGGTCCATCCAGGGCAGATTGCACGATCCGGATGCGGGCTTTGTCGCTGGGAATATCCTGCCCATATTCCTCCATGTAGCTGAGGACTTGGGTTAGGAAAAACCCCAAGCGTGTTGGCTCCCCTTTGAATTTCACTTCCAACGGTGGACGTCTTGGAATGGATCGGTGCCTCCGTTGTGGGTGGTAGTGTCTTCCGTCCAGATTGCCATCTGTGGTCCGGTAGGGGGTGGGGGCTCCTGGATCAGTAGATGTCCCTGGGGTTGCAGGTTCCATGTCCCCCTCGGTGTCTCTCCCTTTGCGGCTCCAGGAACTGGGGCGGCCGTAGGGCTCAGTATTCTCCTCTCCTAGGAAGCTGAGAGTTCTCTTCATCAGGTCAATAGCTTTCTCTAGGATCCAGTCTGAGTACGGTGCCCAGCTTCCTCCCTCTTCACTTGCGTGCAGGGATTTCTCCATCTCCTGCTTCCATTCTGGTTGCTTGGTCCCCCGTCTCAGGGTCACCTTTCTTGATTCCTTTCCCCACTCACTTTTCTTTCCAACGCCCATCGACCAGCGAGGCTTGTGGTCCCTGTGTCTCCACCACTTCTTCTCCTGAGGAATCTGACCTCTCGGATCCCAACATCTGGCAAGGTTCCAATTTGGGTCAGCGGCTCTCTTTCCAGGGAGTTTTCCCCCTCTCTTGCTCCATTGTCTGACATGGTAAATTTTTGCAAAATCCCCCGGCAAGGGTCTCCCTTCCAGGTGGATTAATTTTGCAAGTCCTGTCTAATGTAAGGACCCACCCCACTTTGCATCTTAAGAAGACAGAACTCTTGGAATAATTCTTCCAACAGGAATCCTTTATTAAGAGAAAATGGTTGCAGGCATGCTAGACAGGACTTGGGGTCCAAGCTCTCCCATTCAAGGTTTTAAGGGGTTCCCCAGTAGTCCCACCCAATCAACCCCCCTTCCAGTGATAGTTTCAAGTATCACAATTCCACTCCCTTTCTTCTTTCTTCCGTCTGGATGGAGACTTCAGATAACTACATGAAAGGCAACTTCCCTCCTTTGGTATGTTAACGCTTCTTCGAGGTTACAATAAACACACATTCAGCATTCAGCTCTTTGAAGTGTAAAGGAGGAAGTGAGGGCCATAAAGCCCCTTTGTTCTCCCCCTTCTCTCCCTCTTATGGCAGAATCCAGAGAAGGCAGAATTGGGAGTTTCTATATTTGATAATTTAAAGATGAAATATAATTGGATTCTGACAGAGGCCATGGATAAAGAGATAAAATCCAAGGGAGACCATGAAGTATTTAAATCAGTGACTTTGCCACAGGGAACCAAAGCTGTGGGTTGTAAGTGGGTATATAAGAAAAAGGTATTGCCAAATAATGATATACAGTATAAGGCCAGGTTAGTGGCACAAGGTTTTTCATGATTAAAGAATGTATTTATTTAATAGGTCTGATGTCTCTTCCTGTCATGAAGGGAGGAGTGTTGGAATATTCATGAACAGGAAGAGTCATGTGGTAACTCAGTCAGCCAATGGGAAGAAAGTGCTACTGAGTCTGTGCAAAAAAAGTATTGCGTTAGGAGCTGGATTTCCAGTCTCAAGGTTTTGTCTCTGGTCTGTCTCTATAAGAAGTCTTCATTAAGCTATGTTGCTGTAAAGAAGAATGGTATTGTAAATATTTTTATATAAATATAAAGTTATTTGAATCAGCTAAATGCAGTCAACTGTGAGAGCTTCTGATTTATTTTTTCACCAATAGAGAAATTAAAATTCTCTAACACTTTGGGATTTTTTTTCCTTTTTGCAAGTTTCAGCTCTTTTTACATCAGCTGTACTTAGTTGACTTTGAAAATTTTCTAATGCATCATCCAATCCTTACTTTAAAAATCAAACACTGATTTTAATGTATGTTTAAATATAGGTTTAATGGGAAATATTAGTATTTTTGATATTGTTAACATTTGTTGGAGTTACAAAAGCAAATCAGTTTTCATACAGATGCCCTTTGTAATGGCATAAGTAGGTTATTGTGTCTCTTTATAAAGTACATTTATTTTTGTAAATAATACAGTTTGGGGAAGAAATTATCAATCAACTTTATTTCAGTCATAGATCAGCATTTAACTAATAACATAGCAATTATGATAAAATAAAAAGTCATATAAATTATTTTGAGTTATTAATTTACAGGCCATTTATCTTTAATACTGTTGCTTTGAATCATTTAACATGCACACAAAAATATGTTTAGCTCTTTTGACTGTGAATTATATTGATACATTGAATATATATATATATATATATATATATATATATATATATATATATATATATATATATATATATATATAAAATTTGGATTGCTAGCAAAGAATTAAGGGAGAACTGGAATAGCTATTTCGAACTCTTTAGTTCTTTTCAACCAGACATACCCTTCTGAGATTCGAACCTGGGCTGTCTGCATGTTAGGCAGCTGTATTAAACCTCTAGGCCACAGGCTCTTTTTCACTTTTGCCAGCTGTGTTAGGGAGGGAAGAAACAGGGGAGGAGTTATCTAGAATGCTGTATGTTACACCCTGTTGACCCAAATATGGGAGATGTATATGTATATGATGTCACAGTTGTGACTGCTGCCTGTGGATGGCTCTAGTTTGAGCTGATACAAGGCAAAAGATTTCTCTCTCCCATATTTGGGTCAACAGGGTGTAACATACAGCAGTTAGGGTGCAGTACTGCAGGCCACTTTAGCTGACTGTGTTCAGCAGGTCAGCGGTTCAAATCTCACCAGCTCAAGGTTGACTCAGCCTTCCAGCCTTCCGGGGTAGGTAAAATGAGGACCCAGATTGTTGGGGGCAATGTAAATATATATATATATACATTGCTTACTGGTGTACACCGCTTAGACAGTGCTTGCACTTAAAGCGGTATATAAGTCTCATAAATAAATTATATATGTGTGTGTGTGTGTGTGTGTGTGTTTGTGTGTGTCTGTGTGTGTATAATTTATTTATGAGACTTATATATATGTTTTCTGAGGTTTTTGCAGGTGTTTGTATGTAGGTCTTTGGTTATTCGGATTTTCTCCCGCGTAAAATTGGAAGTGTCTTGGTGACGTTTTGACAAATTCCCATTCGTCATCTTCAGGCTGGTGTTTTCAGCTTCATGCTCCTTGAAGCATGAAGCTGAAAACACCAGCCTGAAGATGACGAATGGGACTTCGTTGAAATGTCCCCAAGACACTTCCAATTTTACGCGGGAGAAAACCCGAATAACCAAAGATAGATAGATAGATAGATAGATAGATAGATAGATAGATAGATAGATAGATAGATAATTGAAAAGAGCTAAAGAGTTCGAAATAGCTATTCCAGTTCTCCCTTAATTCTTTGCTAGCAATCCAAATTTTAGAAATGTATATAATGTCACAGTTGTGACTGCTGCCTGTGGATGGCAGGTCTCTGGATAGCTCCCTTTAACTCTTTGTTAGCAATCCAAAATTTTAGTGATCCAGTCATAGACCTTGTGACTGGCTACCTGCCCCTCTTTCTCCCTCAATCAGCTGTGTTTTGTAATCGAATGAATATACCTGGGATTCCAGTTAAGATAGATAGATAGATAGATAGATAGATAGATAGATAGATAGATAGATAGATAGATAGATAGATAGATAGATAGAAAGATATATGTAGGTCTTTGGTTATTCGGGTTCTCCCCCACGTAAAATTGGAAGTGTCTTGGCAACGTTTCAACGAAGTCTCATTCGTCATCTTCAGGCTGGTGCTTTCGGCTTCGTGCTTCTAGGAGCAATGTGTGATTGTAACTGTTTCCTCCTTTTAACTGCCAGTGGGGGTATGAACTGATTGGATGAGAGCTTGGCTGTGTTCTGATTGGATGGAGGTGTGTTCTGATTGGTTAGGAGCTTGGCTGTGCTCTGATTGGCTGGTGGGTTGGCTGTGCTCTGATTGGCTGGGGGAGTGTTCTATTTGGGTGGGGGCTTTGTTGTGCTCAGGTTAGTCTGAGTTGCAGGGGGGTTTAAAATAGTGAGCTGCATTGCTATTTTTTGGCTTCGCGTTCCTGGTCATGCCTCATCTTCATGGTGGGTGTCAGTTTGCTTCATGTATGGATTGGAGGGGTTTAAAGTGGCTAATGATGCAGCTGTGGTCTGGCTTCTGGTTTGTGGTCGTGCCTCATCATCGGTGTGGCTTTGGGTTTGCTTTTTGCGTGGATGTGTGGTGGTGACATCCTGTGTGGTTTTTGTGAGTGTGGGTCTGGTGTCATTTTCGTCGCCAAGACACTTCCAATTTTACATGGGAGAAAACCCGAATAACCAAAGACCTACATACAAACACCCGCGAAAACCTCAGAAAACAAATATATATAGGTGTTTGCTGCTCGAAGCACGAAGCTGAAAACACCAGCCTGAAGATGACGAATGGGACTTCGTCGAAACGTCGCCAAGACACTTCCAATTTTACGCGGGAGAAAACCTGAACAACCAAAGACCTACATATATATATATATATATATATATATATATATATATATATATATTTAAAACCAAACAAATAAACGTGAGCACCAGGGAATGTTTAAAAATTTAGTAAAATTTAATAAAATACCAATAAAATCACCATAAAAATTAATTTTTATGGTGATTTTATTGGTATTTTATTACCAACCGCTCCCCACTTTCCTGTTCCCACCTCTCGGAAGAGCTGCAGGGCTCAGGAGCCTCCCCCCATGTCCCCTACCCGTTGAGCAAGATACCCTCCCCACTACCCCACCCACCAGAGCAACATAATGAAAATTCTTTAATTTCACAACATATGGATATAACCATAGTTTCAACTGGGAAACTTTTACCATCCTAGACCAAGCCAAATCCAAAAATGTTAGAGAATTCCTTGAAGCCTAGTACTTTGACAAACTGGCCATCAGTAGACAAATAGACATAAACAACCTCTACATGCTGTGCAAGAGAGATAATCGACACATTAAAAAAGAAACAAAAAGACCAAAACATCTGTCTACCAGCAATCAATACAGATTAACAGACCAACAATCAAGAAATAAATAATATCCCAATCAAGAAACTGCCAAAACAAACTAAGAGTAAACAACCTAACCAAAGAACCACTCCCACCAACACTAACATGGCAAGCCACTAGAATATAAATTGAGAGCAAGCCCCACTCTTTACTAGCACTGATGCTGTTACCTAATTTAGGTAATTAAATGTCTGCAAGAAAACAATCAAGCTCAGAGAGCACCAAGGACCCCTCATTTCAATCATGAGCTACAAATATTCTCCTTTATTGATTTTCTAGTATGATTGAAAATACTGTGCCAAGGCTAAAACAATTTCTTGATTTGAAAAGAAGTTATGAAAATATTTGTCCAAACAAAGATTTTTGTTAATTAAAATATAAAAGCAATGAATTGTTTGGATTAGTAACATGAAGAATTGGGGAATAGGTGGTATTAGAAAAAATACAAATATTCTCAAAATAGGAGTTCATATATGACCTTAGTATATAGCAGATTCATAAACCACAAATCTGAATAAAAATATCTTGTAGGATATTACCACCTATATTCTAGTTTTAATCAGAAAATTGTTTAAGAGTGTAAGCAGAATGCTTCACAGAGAAAAAGAAATAACTAGATGACATATGAAATCTTCTCCACATTAGACTGTTTTCTTTACATTTCTGGTCCATCTCACTATTAGCCCTCTTTTCTCATCATAGCATTTCAAAACACTACACCCAACATTAGTGAAGGGAGAAAAAAAGGAAAAAGCTCCTATGCATTGTTTTGATGAGTTACTTTTTCAGCACTAATCTTGCAATGGCTCTTACTTTAAGAAATAATAGATTTACTGCATCATCTAACAAATGTTTGCACAAAGTCTACTTTTCCTTTTGAGGTATCTATGCTTAGGAAAGTATTTTAGAAAGCTATCTTATAGAAAGGTCTCTGCCCATTAAAAAAACATCTGAAATGTAAAGATATATGTTTAGACCTTGGAACTATTTTCCTCACAATTTCAGAAAAGGTCGTATAGTGTTATTGTGGAATTTTGCTCAATACTAATCACTTTTTGAGGCGATGAGATTGCAGTGGTCCAAGGTGAAAGCAAAATAAGAAATATATTCTGCCCTTAAAATGGGGGGGGGGAGTGATGCCAACTTTTTCACCCTCATTCACTCAGTGGAATTGATAATTTTACAGCTGAGAAAGGTTTCCAATCCTTGGAATAAGAAATCAGTAAAGTTTTGTTGGAGAATAGAATTCCTCATGTAGTTCTTTGGGATCCAAGCGAGAGATATAAATCCAAAAACTTTCAGAAAGAAGTCCCAAAGTGCTTTTTTAAAGAGATAATTGGACTTTCTTTGTTTTTTCCTTGAAGATATTTCACTTGTCATCCAAGAATAGAATAGAATAGAATAGAATAGAATAGAATAGAATAGAATAGAATAGAATAGAATAGAATAGAATAGAATAGAATAGAATAGAATAGAATAGACCTTGGAGGTCTTCTAGTCCAGCTCCCTGCTCAAGCAGGAGAACCTATACCATGTCAGACAATTGACTGTCTGGCCTGTTCTTAAAGTCTCCAGTGATGAACTTCCGGTTTGCCATCACAGCTGCTGTGGACGCTGGAAGGTGAGCTCTGTCTTCCGCGTTCAGTTTCGCTCCGCTGGGGGACCTTGGAAAGGGTCGAAAGTCACCCTGTATGAGTGACGAGCAAGGAGTGGACCCCTGCTTGATCATGGGAGGGTGGCAGCCCTTCCACTTGATCCAGGCAGCCCTCCAAACTGGCAGAGGAAAGACCAGCCCATAGTAATATGACCTGTCAATAGGCTGCGGAAGCTGAAGTCAAACTTACCACCAAGCACTTTGAAAGCAACGCAGATGAAACTGGCTGAGATCCGATCTTCTCTTTACCCTAAGTACTTTCCTTTCCTGTAAAAGCTGCCTAAAGTATTTTCCCCCCATGAGGAGAGAGGGAAGGGAATTCCTATCCCACCCTCTAACAATAGCGGCGACTGACTATAAGGGGAATTAAAGCATTAAAAGAACAACTTTAATTTAATTGGGTTTATATGTTCCTGAAACTTGGGGACCAAAAATTTTCCTATTTTTATTGGAGACTAATGTTTTTATCTACAAAAAAGAAATAAAATTGGAAAAAGGTTTATAAAAATTTTGGACTTAAAAAACCTTAAACGGCATCAGTGACATCTTGTGGTGAAGTTTGGTATTACAACTTGTTATTTCCTAACAGAGACTTGGCTCGAAGCCCAGACCTTAGATAAGACTCTTCTAACCTTGGCACCACCTGTGAAAAACTCATCTGTAAGAGAACAGCTGGGCAGCATAACTGTGAATGTAAACCCTTACTGACTTTCAGAGTTACATGTGGGGAATTGCCTTCCTATCTCTTTATTTGAGGAATATTGGTTACTATATGAGATGATGAAATACTATAAAATCTTGCTTGACAAATGACTTCTACTATAAAGGCTATTTATAAACACCCAAAAGAGATGGATGAAGATCAGGAAAAGATCCTTTCCATGTTGAAAGCAGTGCATGAAACCATTCTTTCAGCTTGTGATAAAATAAGACTTAACATAAAAGATCAAGATGCCAGCTTAGATACACAAACCCAAACTTTGACTCCAACCAAAGAACTAACAACGTAGAAGATAACAGAAGAAGTGGAACAATCAAATATTAAAACAGAGGACTCAATTGACCAACAAATACAAATGGAAAATTAATGGAAAATCCAGAAAAGGGAGTGATAACATTGAAAATGGAAAAGACTTTCTATATAAATCAGAAGAAATTTGAGAAAGGAGAAGAACAGATTGAATGGAAGATGAACATATCAGGGCAATTATGGGGAATTGGAATAATAGGAAGAAAACTTTATGAATACAAATTGGCTAGTCCTTTCAAAAATGGCAATTAAATGGTCTCTTTTATTTCAAATAACATATATAATAATAGAAGGAGATCTATTTGATGATCTAAAAGCACTGATATGAAAGCCTAGATGGCAAAGGAAGACAGCCAGAATAAGGCTGAAGAAAATTGGGGGTTTTGATTTATTAGAGGGGATTTCATATTATTAACTAGAGGGTTAAAGGAAGAAGTTGAGATAAGGGGAATTCTGGTCATTAGATTTAAAATATTTGGAAATTGGTTGAAAATAAGGATTTTATCTGTTTAATATTTAAAAATTAGACCTAAAAGAAAAAATATTATTATGAATATGTTTGATTTATTGATTAATCCAGGTAATATATACAATGATTTTGATTTATTAAAGGGGATATTGTATTGTTAAGTAGATGATTTAATATGGTAGGAAATAGATAACTTTTAGGAAATAGAACAAGATTATATTCAAATAGATAAAATGTGTATTTTGGATATTAGATTCTGTTATGAATTGAGATAATGGAAATCTTGGTTAACTAAAGCCTAAAAATTATAAATATCAAAGGTTAAATTGAAATATTGATGGAAAACTAAAAATTGGGAAAATTAATAACAGGATATGGATTATTTATGAAGATTGAATGTAAAAAATAATTAAGATATGTATAAGCTAAAAATTATTGATAAATGTAATAATGATGTTTTTATTGAGTTGATATAGTAAGAACGGTATTAGCTTAAATATGATGTTAAGGGAAAAAGAGAGTAAATATTTGATGTTGTAACTTGAGATTTGTACTAAAGATTTTTTTATTGAACAATCAATTAACCCAGCCACCACATTGCTTTTTAAATACTTAAATGTAAAATTGGAAAATTAATAAAATATTATATATAAAAAAATCTCCTGTGATGGAGCACCCACAACTTCTGAAGGCAAGCTGTTCCACTGGTTAATTGTCCTCACTGTCAGGAAGTTTCTCCTTAATTCCAGGTTGCTTCTCTCTTTGATCAGTTTCCAACCATTGCTTCTTGTCCTGCCCTCTGGTGCTTTGGTGAATAATGTGACCCCCTCTTCTTTGTGGCAGCCCTTCAAATACTAGAATACTGATATCATGTCTCTCCTATTTCTTCTTTTCTTTAGACTAGCCAAACCCAAGTCCTGCAGCCATTTTTTGTTCAGTTCAGAAAAACAAAGTCCAGATGCTTCTTTGCCATCTTTGGGAAAACCTTTGAATGACTGAGAATCTCCAAGACATTCAGAGTGAGGATGTTATGTTATTGTCTCTCCTCACTTTGCTTCAAAAGACCTGGAACAGTTTCTTGTTCTTTCTTCATTTTAGATGTACCAAACCCTCTGAGTTAGCCCAAGATCACATTTTTTTCCTATATATATAGATCCCAACCTTTCTAATCTGTTGTTCTTCAGAAATGTTGACCACCATTCCCAGAACTTCTATTATGAATGTATTGTGGGTCTTCAACATATATACAAGACACTGAGTTGGAAAGGCTGCCTAACCACATAAAGTGTATGCCTTCATAAACTACAATAAATTAAAAATATTGGGATATTTATCCTTTATTTTAGATTATTTGCCAGCAAAAATAACTTTGTTATCCCTAATCAATTAAGGAAAGGGGGTGGATAAGGGATTTATTATATACATTGTTATCCTAATTTAATAATTTTGTAGGTGATGAAAATAGTTTTCTCCCTCAAAAAAGGAACAAATGAACATTAACAATTCAGTTTTATGTACCTGAAGTTTAGATGTGTTTATTCAGAAGTAAACTGCACAGAATTCAGTGAGATTTACTCATAGATAAGATTCAAGTAACTTTATTGTCGTCATTAACCAGCAGAATTACTCATAGACAAGAAAGAACAGGACTGCAGCCTCAATAATGGTGCCTCTGGCATCTGTCTCATTTTAAAACCATTTCTGAATGTTTATTGATTGCTTAAAACTTACATCTGGACAGTACTTGATGCTGCCATGCATAATAGAATATAATTCCAGAATCATTCATCTTACTGCTAGCATCATTAAAACCGCTTCACTTCATCCACTTTTACACTTTTTTTTACATTTTTTTAAAAAAAAAATTACATTTTTTTTCAACCCATCCTACGCATACTACCAGCCAGGTACTCGTGTACTACTGGTGGTATGCATACCACCGGTTGAAAAGCCCTGATCTAAAATGTAAATTTACCTGCCATATTCAATGTTTCCTTATTTTGAATCTGTAAACAACTGCACATAAATAATAACTTTGCATGCAGATCTGCAAAAAGGTTTTGTGTTTAATTCAGTACCATGTAGAGGTCATGCATTTTCTATTTACATAGGAATTCACTGAAGCATATGGTTTTATTGGAATGCCCATATCTTTGCTTTTATTTTATCTAAAGTTCTCAGCTTGTCACAGTGCTGTAGAAGAATGCTCTATGAGGGTGCTGCCTTCTCTGGATAGTATTTCTTATTCATTGTCTCTCAATTTTCCACATGTTCTTTTCTTCCATTCTTAGCTCCACAATGCAGAGAAGAGAAACAAACATGGTTACGGGGGTGGAGTTAAAGGATATGAAGAACGGTTGGAGGAATTGGATATGTCCAATCTAATGGAAAAAAAGGACTGGGGTGACATGATTAGCAGTGTTCCAATATTTGAGGGGCTGCCACGAAGAAGAGGGGGTTAACCTTTTATCCAAAGCACCTGAAAGCAGTAGATGGATGGAAATTAATCAAGGAGAGAACCAACCTAGAACAAAGGAGAAATTTCTTGACAGAACAATTAATCAGTGGAATGGCTTAACTCCAGATGTTATGGGTGCCCCAACACTGATAGTTTTTTAAGAAGAGATTGGACAACTATTTGTATGAAGTGGTATAGCATCTCCTGCTTAATCTCTCTCTCTCTCTCTCTCTCTCTCTCTCTCACACACACACACACACACACACACAGAAAGGCACATTAGGAAGAGAATGGTGTTCTTGGAATTCTTGTAGGTCAGACATGTCAAACACAAGGCCCATGAGCCAGATGCAGCCTGTGAAGTGGTTTCATGTAACCCGCAAAGCCATCCTGGAAACAGTGAGGGAACAGTCCTCGCTGCCTTGGCTCTGGCCCAGGCCAGCCGGGAGCCAATGTACAATTTTGTGGTGGCCATCTATGCTGAAACATATTCAGTCTTAGCTCCACAAGGCCATCTGGAAACAGCAAGGAACCAGCCCCTGCCGCATTAGCCCCGTCCCCTGGGTGCATGCTGGGGAGGTGTCACCCTTTGTGAGGAATGAAGAAATGCATCATCGCTTGGAAGTGGCCAGCAAATAGCCCTCGCCTACTTCACATATCCGGCTTGATGGGCTCCGGGGGAGGGGTTTAGGCAGGCAGCAGGGTGCTCTCCTCATAGTGCCGAGAGGCTGAGCTGGGTGGTGTGAATCCAAAAAGAAGCACGACGATGCCTAGCCCCCAGCCTGCCTGGTTTCGGCAGGCAGCAGGGTGCTCTCCTCACAGCACCAAGAGCTGAGCTGGGTGGCACGAATCTGATGAGAAGTGCAATGCTGCTCAGCTCCCAGCCTGCCCAGTTTCAGCAGGCAGCAAGAGGCTCAACCTCTTGGCGCTGTCATGAAAGCACCCCACTGCCTGCCAAGACTGGGCAGGCTGGGGGCTGGGCGGCATCATGCTTCTTTTCAGATTGCACTGCCTGGCTCAGCCTCTCAATGCTGTGAGGAGAGCGCCTCACCTGCTGAAACCGGGCAGGCTGGGGGCTGGGCAGCATTATGCAGGTAATGTTGACTCTCATGCTGCTCATGGCATCCCCTCCCCCAGAGCCCACCAAGCCAGATATATGAAGTAGGTGAGGGCCATGTGCTGGCCACTTCCAGGCGATGGTGCATTTCTTCATTCCTCACGAAGGGTGACACCTCCCCAGCTGCGTTTCTTCCCACCACTCTGTACTTAGGAAGGAAGGAAGGAAAGAAGGAGGGTCTAAGGGAAGTCCTGTCTTAGTCCTGCTCTGCTGCCCTTTCACCATCCCCTTGCCCCCCTCCTCCTGGCCTATCCTGGGGTCTCCCATCCTATTGCTAAGGAAGCTTTGGATACAAAGCCGGGTCTCCTCCCACGGAAAGGGAATGGGCCTCCCTCTGACTTTGCCATCGTACCCATCATGAGCAACCTGGCTAATGAGACCAAGCACAGCAGCAGCAGCCTTGAGGAGGTAAGTGCAGCTGGGCGCCCCCTTGGGGAAGTGGGGCTGGGCTTGGTGCCACAGGTGCTTGAGGGCCAGGCTGGGCGTTTGACCTCTGTTGCCCAGGGGCAGCTTGCGCCACCATCCAGCCCCTCCGCATGGCCTGAGAGGAACAGTGAGGTTCCTCCAGTGGACCATGCCTTGGCACTTGCCCTGGTCCCACTCCCTTCTGCCAGATCTGTCCCACTCCTGCCCAGGCCCCCACAGGCACCCTTGACATAAACGATGTAGAGGTGGCCACGCCCACCCAGTAGGCCACACCCACTCCATCCACACCCACCCAATAGGCTGCACCCACCCTGGCCACATCCACCCAGCCCCCCGAGGGTAACCGCAATACTGATGCGGCCCTCAATGAAATTGAGTTTGACACATCTGTTGTAGGTAATATACATTATTCCACCTACAATTCCATACATGGAGAATATTGGGACAATGACCTATTTGCTATTTTTAGTCACTGAATGAGGAGTGGAGTTTGGAAGCTAATTTGTAGAAATTTAATTCCACAAATTTTCAACAGTCTGACTTGAGACAATGTTCATAAATTTGTCTATGATCCATTGAAATTATATCATTTAATTGTCAAGCGTGAAAGTCTTTCAAACTATACATCTTATAGGAAACGTTTAGCATGCTAAGCAATTGTGTATTTGCAATGTAAACTACTGTTTTTAAAATACGCTAGACAAAAAATGCTGTATTAAAGGGTGTTAACCTATTTGTCATAAAGGCACTTACAGATTTAAGAAGAAAAACTATTGAGGACTCTACAGTTCTGAGATTAATTATAGACAGAGCAAATAGATCAAAAATTTAGAATTTTTTTTTATAATATATTTTATTGATTTTTTTAACAAAGCATAAGCACTCAATAATTGGTAAACAGTGTGTTGTCTGGGTAAAAACACCCCTTAACAATTGATTTCTATAATCTGTATTCCATATATTAATTTTAGTTGATTTCCTCTTTCCCCAAAACATCTTTTTTTGCGAACATTGAGTTAATACAATTCTTATTGTTTTAATAAATGACAATTAAGTATATAATTTTTCCAATATTTCTAAAAATAATCATATTAGTATATTTATTTTCTTTTCAGTTATTTGGATTGCCTTATCATCAACCCTGTTACAGTCCTTATTTTAGTTTATTTCTTCCACCAAATTCTAAATATTCTTACTAGTGAAGATTTTCTCAATGATTAGTTACATTTACATTGACAGATTTAATTCTATTTTTTCCATATAAGCCATCTCACATTTTTACATTTCTTAAGAAATAGATAAAAGAGTAAAAAAGAGAAGAAGAAAAAGAAAAACGAAGAAATGAAGAAAAAAGAAAAAAAGAAAAAAGAAGGAAAGAAAGCAAGAGCAATGGAACATAAGAAATAACATACTACTTAGAATATATATCCCTCCCTTAATATGTATTTATTTCCTCAAATTTCTTATTCTTTTTAACCATAAGAATATATTTAATCTTTAGAAATTCCATTCAATAGGTCTAGTCATCTAATCCCTTGACTCTGATTCAAAACATTTTTATATAGTTTTCTTAAATTCAGTCACATTTAAGTATATAAAACATTTCATCCCTCTTAGAGTGGTATATTCCAAAGTTTTTCTATTTCTTTAACCATATTCGAACACATGTTTCTTTTTTAAGTATTCTCTCTAATACATCCCATCATTTATTTTCTTAGTTTCCATCTTAATCTTTTTTCTTTGTCCAGAATCTTTCTTAATCAATGTACTTTGCTGAATCATAGGTATTGCTGTAGATATAGAAAGTAAATCAATGTCTTTGTCATGGGCATTTGCCCACTCCTTTTTATTAGGAATCTTTTTCCTTCTTTTTCTCTCCACTTCTCTTGTCACTTTTTGTCTCTGCATCCAGTCTTTTTTCTTATCCTCAAATTTGCTTTGTAGTATTGAAATGTAAATTGTCTTTTCTTCCACTTGAATTAAATCATACTCTTTTATTTTGTGGAAGTCCATCTTTAAGTCTTTGTCCTCAGATTTATGTTCAGTCATCTCTGCTGTATTCTCCTGAGGGTTTTTTTTTTTTTTTTGGAAGTAAAATTAAATTGGAGATAAGTTGATTTATACTTTCAAAGTTCTGTATTTCTTTGTAATTTGAGATCATTGTCCTTTGAATTGGTTGCAGCTTATCATATATTTCCTCTTGTGAAGTATACATTGTTTCTGTAAGTTGCACTTTATCTAAACAGCTGTTTATTAAAACTTTGAAGGCCATAGGGAGAGATTTCATAATCCTCATCCACCAGTAGGTGTCAGCATTGGATCATTTTTCAGATCATTCTAATCTTTTTCCTCCTTAAAGGGTTAGATTCTCCGCTTCCAATAGCCAAAAGGTGTGGGGGGGGGAACGTCCCTTTTTCACTCTCAGAGGTTTATTTTTGCTTCTTGGGAGTTCTCCTCTTCAGGAAAGTAAGTAGGATAGAGAAAAATCAATTCTTACCCAGCTTCAAATATGCTGTTTACAATCAGCTTAAAGTAGAGCTTTTGACTTCTGTTGCTTGCAGCTGGGGCTAGACAATGGAGTTAGCTAGCCTTTCTCCTGTTGGTTTCTGGAAGGCTTCTCTTGGACCAATCAGGGAGATCGCCATCCCTCCTAGGTCCCTGGGACTACCTTCCTTCATTGCCACATCTCCGGGGCATCTTCTGGCCCATTTAGGGTCCCCAAACAGGAAGAAACTCAGCTGGAGGGCTTGGCATCCCGAATCCCTCAACTGCTTCGCTGCTCACAGGATCCGGAAGTCCAAAAATTTAGAATTATTTAGGCTAAAGCCAATTATGTTAAACATTACAAAACTCTAATTTACTAGGACATAGAGCAGAAATACACTTTTGGGAGTAAAAAAGCTTCAGGGCTTTTTAGCAGTGGTTGTTGTGGAGCAAGCTAAACTTGTATTAAATTGTTTCCTCAAATGTTTATAATCATGTATTGCTACAAATATAAATGAAACATTTCAGTAAAAATTAACAAACAAGTGGCTTGTTTCAGAGAATGGGATATATACATGTATGTATGATATTGTGGTGCCATTATCTTTATGTAAAATATGCTGGACTCTGTCAGACATTTAGCTTTTCATTTATTTCAGCCCAGCAGCAACTTAGGCAATGAAACACCAGTAATATTGTAACGTATTGATGGAAGTTAGCCCCCCCAGAAGGAAATATTAAAAAGGGCAGAAAAATATATTTTTTCCCCAAAAGGACTTTTTAAAACCAAACCTGGCCCCAAATCTATCTCTCTGCCCCAAGCAAGACTTTAGCCCTATACAAATGCAGATGTAAAACCATCAGAAAGTTGGAGCCAAAGCAATCAAGAAGGCAAAAGAGAAGATCTGCATACCCCACCCAAACTCTAGGAATCAGCCCCATCACCTGGGAAGCAGGATATGATAATAGAATAAACCACAGATATCAAGGCCTAGACAAACACTCAGAAACAGCCTCAAGGTTCATGCCACAGGAACAGGAAACTTCCAAACAAAAGGCTAGAGGGGGTATAAAACCTACTGCCCATGTGCTCAATCTCTCTGCTCTCCTTCTCTCTCCTCTGCACTTTCCTGAAGAACCATCTTTCTGCAATAAACTGTAACCTTCTTCCCAAAGCAGTCGCCATGTTTGCTTATTTATTCCCGGCTTGGATGAACCAGGATGAAGACTTTACTTCTAACAGTATCATGAAACAGCCTGACAGCTGTGGATGGAAATTTCTTTCTCTGCTGCTTTTATACTTTAATAAAGAAAAATAATATTTTACTATTAAGTTAAAACTGAAAATTAAGGCTCCAATTATGCCCACTTTTATTGGTTTTTCCATGAAATATCCAATAGTAATGCAACAATGTTAAATTTTAATGTTTTTTCCCTTGAAAATTAGAATAGCAAGGTTGTACAAAGAGATAGCATAAAAGCAATTGACCAGAAATTGAAAAGTCATTGCAGAAACCTTTAGAGCAGCTAAGGATTTATTATCAAAGTTGTAACCATGGCATTATCTTTCAGTGGCTTTATATCTTTCTTGTTATGCACTGTAAGACTTAATGAGCATATGCCATTCTGTTTAAAATGCCATCGCAATAGCTACCAATTTACATGCATGTATAAGTGCCGTGCAGAGGTATAGAAAGTGTAGTTTTAGATCAGACCAGCATAATTATAAAGGTTACAGAATACTAGTGATAACAGTTTTTATAAACTAAGAAAAAACAACAATCATGAAGATGTTTACAACACCTGAAAAAAGAACAGCTTTTACAGGGCATAAGCTTTTCCAGAAGATAAGAAATATGGTGGTCTTTAAGTTGTCTTCCAAACACCATCTGTACTCTTTTTTTAATGTCTGCTGAGATATCTGAGTATTGCAGCTATTCATAAGAATATATGGAAGATAAAGTGATAAATTATCCCTTAATGTAAAATGCTTACTGTGAAAATATGCAAATCAGCAGTCACCTGGTTATTTCTATATTTTGAATAAATAATACTGAATTGAAAGAATTTTTTCATTGCTATGCTTTATATCTACAGTAAAGCCAATTCTTGATTCCTGTATTATCAGTACCTTGTAGTTAGATCACCAAAGAGACTTAAATAGGCTTCCATATATTCAGAAATCTTTGCTGGATATATTGACCATCAGTTGTATGAGTGAAATGTGCTATACCCAGACAAAGATATCCATTATAGTTTTATTTTTTTAAAAAAACATACAGCTCATCTGCTGTTTTATTCACTGCTGCTGTGAAAATTATTTTGCTGCAAAACAGCAAAAATAAAGTTGTCTTTGTAAGTGAAAAAAAATCTGCACTACATCAGTGCAACTGGCATCTACCATAATTATTTATCTGGGGATTTCTGGCTACATTAAAGAAATTACAGAATAAGAGCCAATAATTTTCACAGTAGCAGTGAATAAAGCAGCAGATGAGCTGTACGTTTTTTAAAAAAGTAAAACTATAATGGATATCTTTGTCTGGCTATAGCACATTTCATTCAAACAACCGATGGTCAATATATCTAGCCAAGATTTATTTGGCAGCCAAAAATCAGAATACATTTTACAGCCTCTTTTCTGACTAGCAATTTTTATTAAAAGTAGTTCTATTCATTTTAACAGTCCTACTTCAATCTAGCCATTCAATGCATCTGATGAAGTGAACTGTGGCTCACAAAGGCTTATGCCATTTAGTAAAACTTGTTAGAAGAGGATTTAGCAGACACCTTCTGATTTTTTTTTGGGGGGGAGGCTAAATTAAAGCCTCTTTATAATCACCCTGTGTTAACTGGGTCACTGTCTATCTGCTCTGAATGGACTTTAAATTTATTTTCTCTGCCTCTTCTTTCTCCCTTTGTTTCTCTTCTTGGTTGGTGCCTCTCACATATTTCAGGAACAAATAATCAATACTGCTGTTCATCAGCCAATAGTAAAGTCTGTATCATTCTCTGAGTTATATGTTTTAGCCTCCAGACTTCTAATCATCTTTGTTGCTCTTCTAGAATCTCAACATCTTTTTTACATTGTGGTGACCAAAACTGGATGCAGTATTCCAAGTGTGGCCTTACCAAGACATTGTAAAGTGGTATTAATACTTCACGTGATTGGGATGTTAATCTGCTATAGAATTTGCCTATTTCAGTTCTTAAAAAGACAGCAGGGATAGTTAGCAGAAGGTGAACAATTCATAAAACTTCAAAAAGCAAAGTAAGTCTTGCTGACCAAAAAGGGGAGAAATATACTGTATATTGTGACAAATGGTTTGGTTTAAATTTCTAACTGAAGTGAAGATTCAGCTAGCTGTAACTTTCAGCTACATATCTGGATTAATTTAAAATTGAATTAAAAGAAGCTGTGACATTCCCCAAGGTTTGTGTCTATTGTCAAATGATCTCTTGCTCTCCGTATGTTCCCCACTTAAATTCCAATGTTATGAATAAATAAATGAATAAGCAAAATATCTTATTTGGGACCTGGACATGTCCATGATTTGTAGGTTCTCCTGGACTTACTGTTAAATGAAGGTTGTGATTAAGAGGGCCTTTATCCAACATTAGTTGGTGAGATAATGGTACTAGTACCCAAACCTGGCACAAGAGGATCTTGCAACAATGACTCAATTTTTGGTGGGTATACATAAACATGTGCATTGTGCTCTGGGATTTGCATTGAGTTCTTATCAGCTTCCATGTGCAATTCAAAGTGCTGATTCTATCAGGAGCAAAAGATCAGATTTACATGTCCAATTAAACTAATTTATTGCTACTCATGCCTTTGCACAGGAATATTCTCAAAAATGGTTAGCATCTTGGAATTAGATAAGATTCAGTGGAAATCAAGGGAGATTGGACTTGGTTCGCTTGTAGCTACGTAGAGATTCTAGGCCACAGGTCGGCAACCTGCGGCTCCGGAGCCGCATGCGGCTCTTTGAGCCTTCCCATGTGGCTCCCAGCCTCCTCTGCCTTTGCAGAGAGAGACAGAGACAGAGAGAGGCAATTGCGCTTCCCTGCTTCTCTCTCTCTCTCTCTCTCTCTGTGTGTGTTTGTGTTTTTGTGTGTGTGTGTGTGTGTGTGTCTGTGTGTATGTGTAAAAGAGAGTGCACTCACAGTATTCTCCGAGGAGCTGAAAAGCTTACTGGGCGGAGCTCCTCCCTTTGCTGCCTCTCTGCAGGAAGCAGGAAGCAGGAAGGGCAGGAGAGAGCTAGCTAGCCCAGCTAGGCTGACTCAGGAATTCTGGGAGTTGAAGTCCATGAGTCATAAAAGAGACAAGGTTGCTTGTTGGACAACAGCTTGAAGCTTGCCAGGTGAGCAACAGATAGGAGGGGGGGGGGAGAAAGAGAGAGAGAGAAAGAGAGAGGGAGGGAGAGAGAGAGAGGAAAGAGAGAGAGAGAAAGAAAGAGAGCGGGGGAAGAGGAGTGGCAGACCAAGGGCAGATAGAGAGGGAGGGAGAGAGAGACAGACAGAGAGAGAGAGAGAGAGACCCTTTTGACATCTAAAATGAAGATAACACTGCATATATCCTTTTTTTACCTGTGTATGTGTGTGTGTGTGTGTGTATATATACACATATACATATATATACACACACAGATACACACAGAAACACACACACACACCTATAATAAAGGTAAAAAAGGATATATGCAGTGTTATCTTCATTTTAGATATCAAAAGGGTTTTGCGGCTCCCAGTGTTTTGTTTTTGGTGGGAAACGGGTCCAAGTGGCTCTTTAAGTGTTTTGGGTTGCCTACCCCTGTTCTAGGCTGATCTCTCTTTTAACTCTTCCCCCAATTTCTGCCAGTCCTTTTCCTATAGACTGTCACTTTCAAAGTCCTGAATGCCTTGCCTACTGAAATATCTCCAGAAATGTCCTTTCTATCCAGTTTTGATCTGCCTAAATCAGAGCTTCCAGGGGAAACTGCTAATGGCAACCTAGCAAAACCAAGAAAGCAAAAACAATAAGACTTTCAGGAAGGTAGCTAATCTGGGATAAATACTCTTTTTTAAAAATTAAGAGCATTTTCTCAGTCTCTGTCTGAGTAATAAAGGTAGGGTCTCTTTGAAAATATTTTTGTTTTCACATTTCTAAGAAGCTGATTTTCTAACATGCTTCTTCTGAGATAAACATCCTATTCCTATCAGCCATACATAGTAAATCAGACTAAGAAACCAATGGCATATAGGCCAAGAGCACATCAATTGTAATAGCTATAGTAAAAGAAGCTTGCACCTCTGAATGTCCTTCCCTCCCTTTTTCTTCAGGGAAGGAACTCAACTAAGACATTCATTCAAGTAAGGTTCTTAGCCCAGGTCTTGGAAGCCATTCTTTCTCCTGTCCTTCAAGGTGATTCTCTTTTCTGTCTGCAGTTCCTCATCTTCTACAAATTGTTGCAGCTAATAGTTATTCACTATTGCTAGGTAAGAGAAAAAACAAACTCACCTTTTTTGTTGCTGTAATGATACTCCAGAAAATCCAATCCTCTGTCCAACTTTTAAGATTTGGCAATTATTAAAAAAATGGAGTTATTTAAGAGGGTCTTTGATAAATAATGTCATCTACTTATTTACTGTACTATTTGCAGGTTATCAGTTTTTGAATGGCTTTATACTTATTCTGAATTTATAACCATATTGTAATGTTAAATTAAGATTTATATATTTAGTTATACAATTTCTATGACCTACTGAAGTTATTGGAGCCATGTTTGTAATCTACTGCTAATATTTCAATTCCACCTGACTGAGAAGGAAGGAAGGAAGGAAGGAAGGAAGGAAGGAAGGAAGGAAGGAAGGAAGGAAGGAAGGAAGGAAGCAGTGGTGGGATTCAAATATGTGAACAAGTGGTTCTCTGCATGGATGCCGCTTCCGGAAGTCAATTCTGGGCCTGGGCAACAAAAAATTAGCTACCGGTTCTGCCAAAGTGGTGTGAACTGGCTGAATCCTACCACTGTAATGAAGGAATGGAGGGAGGGAGGAAGGAAGGAAAAGGGAAGGAAGGAAATATCATTTTTTGAAGCTCTTTCCCCCCCCATAGACAGGAATGATGCATTCTGATTTCCAACCTAGTACGAGGGCAAACTGAAATTTAACCAATAAAAGGGCTGTAAAATTACCATCAAATATGTTCAATGAGTTATATTTTGTAAATTAAACTGCAAATGGTTTTGAGTGATTCACACACTATTACGAGGGCTTGAGGGGACATTGTTTTCCTACTCTTTAGAACTTTCTGAATGCATCCACTGTAATGGATTTCTTTTGGATGTATAATACAAAAATGCCAAGAAGCAGTACTATTCTATAGAGTATCTCTATTTAATAAACCACAAAATTGACTTTTTTTTGACAATGAATGGCATATAATTTGCTTATGTCCTCTCATATCTGTTGGTAAAAGATGTCATATGCAGGTATTTTTTTGTTCTTTGCTTCCCTAAAATAGATCAAGCCTAGAATGAGGTTAATTCAATGCCCACAGGAAATTAATGTGGCCCCTAATCTGCTTTATGCACTCTTTTTTTATCATAAATATATAGGGTTATCGCTGCATGCATACTATTGCTTTATTTCCTTGGAATGCATTGCTTAGTGACAACCAAAGTTTATATAAAGATTTTTGTTCTTTCTTGATAAAATCTTCATGCAATCATATCCCTGGAAAATATGCATCTCATCACTACTGATCTCATTAACTTACAGCTAAACTTCATTCCTATCACTGAAGATTTGTGTTTCTTTGTAAATGAAATTCTTAATATGTAGAACTTTTGTTCACAAAAATGCCCCCAAGACATTTTACTGGCAGTAGATAAACATGTGCATAATACTCTAAATATATTTTAAAATATTTGTTAAGTAACATTCAAAAGCTTCTCACCTTTTATTTCTACATGATGATGTTAAGTAAATGTAGGTACATTTTGTATCCGTGCCTAAAACTTGGGCTAAATGGCAGATAGGCAGTAGACCTGGGTGGAGAGGACAGGTTAAAAATATGTGTGGGAAACTGGCTTGAAAAATGAAATGAAATGAAACGGATGCTATGGAGACAAGGAGAGTCAGAAGTCAGAAGAAAAACAAGCTGTAACCCTGTGAGATTTTTTGGGGTCTTGTGGCAGATTAATATGATGCTAAGTGTTTGGTGCTTTGCTTTGCAGCCTGCCCACTTCCTATTTTCTATCTGTAATTAAAAGCATCATGAGAAAAGTCAGGAAATGCAGTGAATCGGATGGCCACCAAGGGACTGAATGGGAGAATATGATGATGATGATGATGATGATGATGATGATGATGATGATGATAATAATAATGACATTGGCATTGACAAATTTGCCATTAGTCAATTGCAAAAGGTGGCCTTACTAGGAACTGCTTCCATCCTGCGACGATATCTGTAATACCATCAAACATCCACATCTGCCTATCCCAGGTCCTGGGTAAGGACTCGATAGGTAGACAAAATGCCAAATCCAGTCTGAACATCTGGCTGACTGTGTGATGATCCATAATAATAATAATAATAAAATAAACCAACTAATGTACAGCACAGCTGCAGTTATAACTGAATACCTGGGATGCAAAATCAACAAAGAAGAAAAAGCAAACAAACAGTGCACCACAAAAATGGAAGGTTAGACTACAAAATAAGATCAGCAAATTAAGGTCACATGCAAGCAAGCTAGAACAGGTGAAAGAAAAGAAGCTGAAGAACAAGAAGACCAAAGAATACCTAATCAAGAAATACCACTTAGAAACAAGGAAGATCAAGGAAGCACTGGAAATAATAAAGCAACAAATAACAGCTATAGCCATGAAAATCAGTAGATATGAAGCTCGAATTGCAAACTATAGGCAGAACCTCCAATTTCAATCCAATCAGAAACGTTTCTACCAATCCATCAATGGAGAAACTGCAAGGAATCAGTCAGTACCTGACAAGGAAGAAACAGTGCAGTTCTGGAAGCAGATATGGGATAACCCAAAGAAATACAACAAGGATGTGGCTTGGTTAAAAGAGGTGGATGCAAATAAAACAGAAGTTGAAATGAAAGAACTAGTAATAACAACAAAAATGGTAGAAAAAAGAGCAAAGAAAATCAAAAATTGGTCAGCACCAGGTGAAGATGAACTGCATGGGTTTTGGTTGAAACATCTAACTGTTATACACCCACTCATTGCCAAGCAGTTCAACAATATACTACAAGGAGGAGAAATTGAAAAGTGGCTAACAACTGGGAAAACCTACCTAATAATGAAAAATCCAGCAAAAGGGGCAACACCAGGCAACTACAGGCCAATTACCTGCTTACCAACAACTTTCAAATTACTAACTGGTGTGGTAGCTGATGCAGTACAACAGCATCTAGTTGAAAACAATCTCTTTCCACCTGAGCAGAAAGGAAACCGCCCCAATAGCAGAGGAACAAAAGATCAACTCCTAATAGACAAAATGATCTTGGAAAACTGCAAGAGAAGGAAGACCAACCTGAATGTGGCATGGATTGACTACAAAAAGGCGTTTGACTCTCTGCCACATGATTGGATAATCAAGTGCCTAGAAATAACAGAAGTCAGTAGAAACATCAGAAAATTTGTGCAAAGATCGATGGCACAATGGAAGACACAGTTGCAGATCAATGGTGAGAAGCTGGGAGAGGTTAATATCAAGAGAGGAATATTTCAAGGAGATTCATTATCACCATTACTATTTGTTATTGCACTGTTTCCTCTGTCAACAATACTGAATAACTCAGGACATGGCTATCAAACATCAAAAACATCTGCCAGACTATCCCATCTCTTTTACATGGATGATCTGAAGCTGTATGGAAAAACATCATCTGAAATAGAATCGCTGCTCAACACTGTCCGTATATATAGCCAGGATATTGTAATGGAGTTTGGCTTGGACAAATGTGCCACACTTATTATCAAAAAAAGGAAAAATAGTGAAAACTGAAGGAATCAAGATGCCCCACAAAAATAACATTAAGAGTCTGGATGAGGGAGATTATTACAAATACTTGGGTATCCTTCAAGCTGACAACATCAAGCACACTGAAGTCAAGAAAAAGATTAGAGGTGAATACATCAAGAGAGTGAAGAAGATCTTAAAGTCCAAACTCAATGGAGGAAATACCATAAAGGCAATCAACACTTGGGCAATTCCAGTCATTAGGTACACAGCTGGAATAGTGGACTGGACTCAAGCAGAACTAAAAGCAATGGATAGGAAGACCAGAAAAATAATGACAATGAATCATGCCCTTCATCCACGCAGTGACATTGACAGACTTTATCTACCAAGACAAATAGGTGGGCGTGGAATGCTACAAGTACATCAGATGGTTGAAGAAGAAAAAATGGCTTTGGAAGAATATCTGAAGGACAATGCTGAAGATGCACTGAAATTAGTATATCAGGAAGGCTTATTGACTACTGGAGAGACCAAAAGACCTACAAGAAAGACCAAATGAAGAACAGAATAGAGGCATGGGAAGACAAAGCACTACATGTCCAATACGTTAAAAAAAATAGCTGGGAAAGCAGATAATAACAAGACCTGGCAATGGCTAAGAGCAGGAAAATTGAAGAAAGAGACCGAGGGACTAATTCTGGCTGCACAAGACCAAGCCTTAAGGACAAATGCATATAAAGTCAAAATTGAGAAGACAGCAACAGACAGTAAGTGCCGCCTATGCAAAGAAGCTGAAGAAACAGTGGACCACCTTGGTAAGCTGTTGCAAGAAGATTGCACAGACTGACTACAAGCAGCGGCATGACAAAGTAGCAACAATGGTGCATTGGAAGATCTGCAAAAAATATCATTTGCCTGTAAGCAAAAACTGGTGGGATCATAAAATAGAGAAAGTCATAGAAAATGATAAAATTAAACTGCTCTGGGATGTCAGAATTCAAACAGACAAGCACCTGCAACATAACACCCCAGACTTAACAATTGTCGATAAGAAAGACAAAAAAGTCTGGATAGTGGACGTGGCAGTGCCTGGAGATAGCAGAATAGACGAGAAAGAACTGGAGAAGATAACAAAATACAAAGACCTACAAATAGAAATAGAAAGACTGTGGCAAAAGTAAGCAAGGGTAGTACCAATAGTAATAGACTCCTTGGGTGCAATCCCAAAACAACTGGAGCACCATTTGAACACCATTGGCATTGACAAATTCGCTATTATTCAATTGCAAAAGGCAGCCTTACTAGGAACTGCTTCGATCCTGCAACGATATCTGTAATACCATCAAACATCCACATCTGGCTATCCCAGGTCCTGGGTAAGGACTCGATAGGTAGACAAAATGCCAAATCCAGTCTGAACATCTGGCTGACTGTGCGATGATCCATAATAATAATAATAAAGTTGGAAGGGACCTGGGACGTCATCTAGTCCAATCCCCTGGTCAGGCAGGAAACCCTATACCATTTCAGACAAATGGCTGTCCAGTCTTTTCTTAAAAACTTCCAGTGTTGGAGCATTCACCGCTTCTGGAGGCAAGTTGTTCCACTGGTTAATTGTTCTAACTGTCAGGAAGTTTTTCCTTAGTTCTAGGTTGCTTCTCTCCTTGATTAGTTTCCATCTGTTGCTTCTTGTCCTGCCTTCAGGCCCTTTGGAGAATAGTTTGACTGTCTCTTCTTTGTGGCAGCCCCTGAGATATTGGAACACTGCTATCATGTCACCCCTTGTCCTTCTCTTCATTAAACTAGACCTACCCAATTTCAGCAACCGTTCCTTATATGTTTTAGCCTCCAGAACTCTAATCATCTTTGTTGCTCTTCTAGAGTCTCAACATCTTTTTTACATTGTGATGACCAAAACTAGATGCAGTATTCCAAGTGTGGCCTTACCAAGGCATTGTAAAGTGGTATTAATACTTCACATGATCTTGATTTTATCCCTCTGTTAATGCAGCCTAACACTGTGTTGGCTTTTTTGGCAGCTGCAGCACACTGCTGGCTCATATCTAAGTGATTGTCCACTAGGACTCTGAGATCCCTCTCACATTGCTACTATTGAGCAACACTATACTTGTGTTATATAGTTTATACTTGTCTAAAATCAATTTTGTCAGCCTTCATTCTTTACAAAATAACTGTTGGAAGGGACCTTTGAGGTCTTCTAGTCCAACACCCTGCTCATGTAGGAAATCCTATACCAGGGGTAGGCAACCTTGGCTCTTTTATAACTTGTGGACTTCAATTCCCAGAATTCCTGAGTCAGCATGGCTGGTTCAGGAATTCTGGGTATTGAAATTCATTAGTCATAAAAGAGAGAAGTGTGCTCTATCCCTGCCCTATACCATTTCAGACAGTGGTGGGATTCAAATATGTAAACAACCAGTTCTTTGTGTGGATGCTCCTTCCGGAAGTCCATTCTGGGCCTGGGCAACAAAAAATTAGCTACCGGTTCTGCTGAAGTGGTGCAAACTGGCTGAATCCCACTGATTTCAGACAAATCTACTTAGTGCATTTACTTTGTTCTTTGTTCTACATCTATATTTTAAAAGAATTCTAGCTGCATTTCAAATATATTCCCAAATATTTAGTTAATTGAAAGAACTGATGCTGGTTTTTTTTCCCCTCTGCTTAGCAGGGGAAAAAAAGGTTGAAATGCCGGGTGTGTTCAGTCAAGCTCTCTCATCAACTCCCAGGACAGCTCTGATAGAAGACACACAAAATTGACTTCTGGGAGAGAAAGGATAGCAGTGGTTGAAATGATTTTAGTATGAAAGTTGAATAGTTTTGAAGTTAGTGATTGTTAAACAATAAGAAAGAAAATAGAAAGAAAATAAACTCAAAAAAGAAGCCAAGCTCACAAAGCTAAGATAAAAATCACACAATTATGGAACAACAGGAAAAAAAATATTAAATTAGATGGTTAAACTTCTAGTGTTTTACTGTATTGCTATAAAGCAGGGGTTCCCAACTGGGGGTTCTTGCACCCCCTGGGGGTGTGAGACAATATTCCAAGGGGCGCAAAAACTTGGGTTTCAAAATTATAGTGTATATGCTTAGTTCGTTGTTATCTTGAACTTTTGTAAGGAGTGCAAGAATATATCAAAAGCATTCTAGGGTGTGGGGTATAGAAAAGGTTGGGAACACTGAGATTATTGTAATATAACCCTTTATTCCTTCCCTTTATTATTTAGTTTTCTTGTTTCTGTTACTTTATTTGGGGATGTTTAATTTTAGGCTTTACTCAGTTTTATTTTTACACAATGGGGACTTGTCAGTATAACTTGTCATTTAATTATGATTGCTAATTTTCAGGAATACTTATGTAACTATTATCCAAGTGACTATGGTTTTAAGATTGGGCAATGCTGTTATAATGGAGGTGGGAACATTGTAACATTATAACATTGTAACTATCAAAATTTTACTTATATTTCACAATTTTTAGGCACTATGTCCAGGGTTTTAAATTATAGGTAGTCCTCAACATACAACCACAATTGAGCTGAAAATTTCTGTTGCTAAGTTAGGCATCTGTTAAGTGAGTTTTGCCCCATTTTATGACCTTTCTTGCAACAGTTGTTAAGTGAATCACTGCACTTGTTAGATTAGTAACACAATAGTTAAGTGAATCTGGATTTCCCATTGTTTTTGCTTGTGAGAAGCTTGCAAAAGGGGATACCATGACCCCAGGACACGGTAACTGTCCTAAATATGAACCAATCGCCAAACATCCGAATTTTGATCACATGGCCATGGGGCTGCTCTAATGGCTGTAAGTGTGAAAAATGGTCATAAGCAGTGGTGGGATTCAGTCAGGATTCGGCAGAACCGGTAGCTAAATTTTGCTGTATTCGGAGAACCAGCTGGCTTCCAGAAGTCCAGTCTAGGCCTTGGAGTCCTGGAGGAGGCCTCCAGGCCTGAAACGGCCCATCAGAAGTGCATGGATTCCACTTCTGGAAGCCCATTCTAGGCCTCAGAAGCCCCTGCCTGCATCGAATAAGAGAACAGTTGTTTAGGTATTTGAATTCCACCACTGGTCATAAGTCATTTTTTCAGTGATGTAACTTTGAACGGTCACTAAATCGAGAATTACCTGTATATCCAAATGCAGCTTGTCATAACAATCTGCTTGAGAGGGACAAATGTATTAGATATATTCAGCAGTCAAAATATTTCATATGCATTAGTTCAATAATCTTCACAAGTCTAATTTTCACAATGCTATTGATATATCTGAAATTACAGTGGCCAAATCAGTGCCCTCCTGAATCATTTTAGGAATGCAAATGGAAACCCTTTCAAACAATGTGGTGAGGGCTAATGGTAAAAGCTGGCATTGTGACTGTATCCTTTAATGGACAATGAGAGGCCAAGTGCAGACCACAGTCATTTCTTCCATAAGTAGACACACTAAAAAACCAACTGGATGGTTTCAGCTGTTAAAAGCATTACAAAGGATGGAAGGGCAAGTTACAAATGAAGGAAATATCTTTCCTAAAAACTCGGATAATTGGGGAATTTTCCATGGCAGAGCTTTAATCTGTGTCATTTCAGAACAAGGATAATTTAAGGCTATGTTAATGGACTCAGCTTTTTTTTTAAAAAAATGCTCTTTTTTCATAACCTTGGTTCTCAAACTGTAAAAACAGGTCATTTTGGAATCATTTCCTGGATGTTAATTTACACACGGTTTTAATAATAATAATAATAATAATAATAATAATAATAATAATAATAATAATAATAATGATAATAATAATAATATATTAATGATAAATCCTCTCTTTTTCTAGCTTTCTCTTGATTGAAGCGTGACATAAAATGCTACAGCAGCCTGGCTTTTCAAAATGGTTAGCAATAAGCATTGCAGTTTCAGTTGCCTTCATAGATTGCTTGGCCCAGAATGATGATGGTAAGTGTTTGCTTTTTTTTTTCCTTGTTACTAAACATTTTTATATAAAGTCCTATGAAACAAAGAAATTATTGGAACAAGCATAACAAATACATTGCAAGTTTCTTTTCCATATCCTAGATTACTCTGTGAGAACATTCTAAATCTCCAATGGCCAAAGAGTTATTACAGAGCCAATAAGGAGCATATCAGCTCTTTACAGCAGTGGTCCCCACCCTTTCCGGTTTTGCGGACCAGCGGGGCGGGGGAGAGGAAGGTTCCATGCGAGCATTTGCGTGAGAAGCAGGCACTTGTGTGCATGCATGAAGCTCAATTTGTGCCAGCGGCAGGCACGTCCAGAACTCACACAAGTGGAACTTCACACGTGCGCATGAGTGCCTGCCGCTGGCACAAATTGAGCTGCTCGAATGCACATGCCTGCTGCTTGCATGGCCCAGTTCTGGGGACTCCTGCTTTACAGTGCCATAGCCTTTATCTGGAATGTAATAGGGATAATCTGTTATCATCTGTTTCTTTGTTTTAATATTATTATTGCCACTGTTGACAGAAGTGTAAATTAAGATTTCCTATGCTGGTATTTGGTGAACCTCATCAGGAGGCATCGATTTTCTATACAATGGGGATTTAAATCTGAATAATTACAAGCAAATATAATTGTTATAAAATATCTAAAAAGGTTAGCAGAAATAGTATGGCATACTGTTCAAAATACACAAACTACTTATCTATGGTCAAGTAAATAAAATCAGATTGTTCCCATAATAACAAGATTAAACAAGTAAGAATGACCAAGACATTTAGTAAAAAAATAGAAATAATAATTCCTGTGTGGTGGGGGTGGAGGGTGGGGGAATACAGAATAATTAATTCCAACATTTGAATGTTTCCCTCCACTGCATAGACATAGTCTCTGTTCAAAGGGGATATTTAGTATCTCCTTTCAGTAAAAGCTGTTGGAAGGACATTGAATCTGACTAAAGATAAAGACCTGAATTTTGGTTGGTTGGAGAAGATGTGCAGAAAGGTTCAAGAAGATGTTTCTGAGTAGAACAGAAAAACCTGTTTGCGGCTCTTAAGTCAATGGGCTGCTATTTGAGAGGATCTAGTGCACATCCATAGCCCATCAAGCCATAAAGTTAAATTTAGCATGTACTGCCTGGCACCCAAAAGACTGAAAGCTGTTGGTCATAATTAAAGGGATCAAGCTGGCTGGAAAAAAAAGAAATAGAAAAAAAATTAAAATCTGGACAGAAGTTTTGATTTTATGTAGGCCAGCTTCATAGCAAAATGTTCAAAATGCAAAATGAGCTGCTTGAAAAAATTGTTCTCAAAAACTTGGATTGAATTTTTTCCAAAGGAAGCAATAACCTTTAGAAACATATCCCCCACCTTCTCATCACCTAACTGTTATTTGGAATACTCCTATTGCTAAAGAATAATGATTTCAAAATGGTAGTCAGCTTCTTCAAGACCACACAGCATGAAACAATACATGTTGTTTTCGTTGCCTAACTTCTATGAAATGTGGCAGAAAGAATTTGACATAGAAGAATTTCTTCCTAGAACCTTTCTATGCAGAGATTACATTGCATTCTTAATAACTAACAATAGATAGCAGCATCCATTCTTGAATCAGCATATCAGAAGATGTGTGTGTGTGTGTGTGTGTGTGTGTGTGTGTGTGTGTGTGTAATGGTATAAAATCCTCGAACTCTGGGATGAACTTTGAAACAGCTATTTATTGTTAAAACAATAAAAGCAGCACCTAAAAATCGACTGTCTTGGCTTTCGCTGATCCACTGCCAGCGTCATCAGAGTAAGCATTTGGGGTGGGGAGTTTGCTTATAAACCCAGTTGACTCCGTACTCTACCTATTGATCACGTAATGGAGAGCGACAGGATGGCAGACGAGGAGAGGCGAGAAAATTAGAGCAATTACGGTCAGTTAGAATAGGCAGTCTCATCACATGATCAATGGGTAGAATACGGAGTCAACTGGGTTTATAAGCAAACTCCCCACCCCAAACGCTTACTCTGATGATGCTGGCAGTGGACCAGTGAAAGCTAAGACAATCATTTTTAGGTGTTGTAAATAGTTGCTTTTATTGTTTTTATTATTTTAACAATAAATAGCTGTTCTCAAAGTATATCCCAGAGTTCGAGGATTTTATACCATTACACAAATATGCCCGGGATTCGCATTTTTATAGTTATTAGGGATATTATATATATATATATTCTGAGGTTTTCGCGGGTGCTTGTATGTAGGTCTTTGGTTATTCGAGTTTTCCCCCACGTAAAATTGGAAGTGTTTTGGCGACGTTTCGACGAAGTCTCATTCGTCATCTTCAGGCTGGTGCTTTCGGCTTCGTGCTTCTAGGAGCAATGTGTGATTGTAGCTGTTTCCTCCTTTTAACTGCCAGTGGGGGTATGAAATGATTGGATGAGAGATTGGCTGTGTTCTGATTGGATGGAGGTGTGTTCTGATTGGTTAGGAGCTTGGCTGTGCTCTGATTGGCTGGTGGGTTGGCTGTGCTCTGATTGGCTGGGGGGTTGGCTGTGCTCTGATTGGCTGGGGGAGTGTTCTGTTTGGGTGAGGGCTTTGTTGTGCTCAGGTTAGTCTGAGTTGCAGGGGGGGTTAAAATGGTGAACTGCATTGCTATTTTTTGGCTTTGCGTTCGTGGTCGTGCCTCATCTTCATGGTGGGTGTCAGTTTGCTTCATGTATGGATTGGAGGGGTTTAAAGTGGCTAATGATGCAACTGTGGTCTGGCTTCTGGTTTGTGGTTGTGCCTCATCATCGGTGTAGCTTTGGGTTTGCTTTTTGCGTGGATGTGTGGTGGTGACATCCTGTGTGGTTTTTGTGTGTGGGGGTCTGGTGTCATTTTTTGTGTTAGGGAGTCGTTTGTCAATAAGGGCGGGTTTCCAAATGGCTGGTAGGTGGGAGGTA
The DNA here is from genome assembly GCF_016545835.1 of Crotalus tigris. Classification (NCBI taxonomy): domain Eukaryota; kingdom Metazoa; phylum Chordata; class Lepidosauria; order Squamata; family Viperidae; genus Crotalus; species Crotalus tigris. The sequence continues at coordinate 226,340 of NW_024097081.1, read as the reverse complement.
TCATCTTGTTTGTTCATGCTGTGTGCGCGTTTTTCTATCTCGATGGCTTCTCTGATTATTCTGTTATTAAAATGTTCAGTTTTGGCGATAGTTCTGGTCTTTTTAAAGTCAATTTTATGTCCTGTGATTTTAAGGTGTTGGACCAGGGAAGAAGTTGGTTCCTCTTTTTTGACTGAGTTCTTATGTTCTTCAATGCGTGCACTTATTCTTCTGTTGGTTTGTCCGATGTATGTGGTGGGACAAGTGGTGCATGGGATTTCGTATACTCCTTGATTTTCTAATTCAATTTTATCTTTGGGGTTTCTTAGGATGGTGGATATTTTTCTGTTTGGGCAGAATGCTGTCTTAATGTTGTGTTTGTGGAGGATCTTACTGATTCTGTCTGTGGTGCCTTTTATGTAAGGGAGGAGGGCTTTGCCGTTTTCTTGTTCTCTGTCTTGGGTTTTAGTGGGGGTTTCTTTTTGGATTAGTTTGGTAATCTTATTTCGTTGGAATCCATTGGATGTAAGTACATTAGTGAGAGTGTGTAGTTCGGTTTTTAGGTGTTGTTCATCAGCTAAGCGTTTTGTTCTAGAGATGAGTGTCTTGGCTACGGAGTTGATCTGTGCTGGGAGGTGGTGTGAGAGAGCATGCAGATAGTGATTTCTGTGTGTTTTCTTCTGGTAGATGGTGTGTCCTAGGGAGCCATTGGATTTCTTGTAGACTAAGACATCTAGGAAGGGAAGTTGGTTATTAGCTTCTGTTTCCATGGTGAACTATATTTTGGGGTGTAGGCTGTTGAGGTGTATGAGGAAGTTGTCCAGTTTTTCTTTCCCATGTGGCCAGATTATGAAGGTGTCGTCTACGTATCTGAGCCAGAGTTTGGGTTTGTGTTCAGATTTTTCTAGAACTTGGGTTTCAAAGTGTTCCATGTAGAGGTTTGCAATGACAGGTGAGAGGGGTGATCCCATGGGTGCTCCTTCTATTTGTTTGTATTTTTGTCCGTTATAGATGAAGTATGTGTTGGATAGACAATGGTTGGTCAGATCTAGGATGTGTTTTGGGGGGTTATATTTGTTTTGGATAGCTGTCAAGGCCTCTTTGATTGGCACTTGGGTGAACAGGGATATGACATCGAAGCTCACGAGTAGGTCGCTGGGCTGTAAGTTTTGTTTCTTTATGATCTCTAAGAAATGGAAAGAATTTTTTATGTGTGAGGTGATGGATTCTGCATAGGGCTGTAGTTGTTTGGCAAGAAATTTGGATAGGTTTTGTAGAGGTGAGCCTATGGAGCTGACTATGGGTCTAAGTGGGGTTCCTTCTTTGTGTATCTTGGGGAGACCATAGAGCTTAGGGCATCTGGATGATTTCTCTCTGGGAATGATTCTTTGCTGGATCTCTTCGCTAATGGGGGAGGCTTTTATTTTGGATCTGGTGGTTTTTTCCAGGTAGGTGGTGGGATCTGTGTTTAGGGGTTTGTATGTAGAGTCTTGGAGTAGGTTGGTTAATTTGGTTTGGTAGTCAGATGTGTTCATAACCACCGTGGCATTGCCCTTGTCTGCTGGTAAGATTATTATGCTGGTGTCTTCTTTCAGGTTACGTAGTGCTGTCTGTTCCTCTTTGGGTAAGTTGCTTTTGGGTGGCTTGCTGGTGCAGAGGATGTTGGTGATTTCGAGTCTGATTCTGTTAGCGTCGTTGGGGTTGATTTTGGTCAGGCTGGTTTCAACTCTACATATAATGTTTTCAGTGGGTATGTGTTTGGGAGCGATTGCAAAGTTGAATCCTTTGGAAAGGACATTGGTTTCGGCTTTGGTGAGAATCCTATCTGAGATGTTATGCACTGTTTGTTTCATGTGTGGCTGTGAGGGAGGAGGGGTTTGTTTCTGGCATTCTTGTAGTCTTCGGAGTTTGTTGGTGTGTGTGTCTGTCTTGAGGGTGGTCTGTGTTTCGGCTCTCCAGACGGCGAGTTGTTTGGATTTGTCCCAAAGTGCGGGGTGGATCTTGTTGCTGAGTTTGAGATGAAGTGTGAGGAGATCTTTGTTAATTTGGTCTAGGAGGAATCTTTTTGTGTGAAGTTCATTTCTGATTAGGGCCAGCACTACGTAACCTGAAAGAAGACACCAGCATAATAATCTTACCAGCAGACAAGGGCAATGCCACGGTGGTTATGAACACATCTGACTACCAAACCAAATTAATCAACCTTTCCTGCCTTCTACAGAAAGAGTGAACACTTTCTAGCCCATACCCAGTTATATTTCACAATACATCCAATGACATTTTGATGGGTATTGTATGGTTCTCCCTTTAATACCCATGGAAGAGTGTGAAATATTGAGATTGAAGGAAATATTGATACAGAGAGGCTTTTTCGGTATCACTGGGGAAGTAGATTAAGTAGAGCCGAGGTGGCGCAGCAGTTAGAGTGCAGTACTGCAGGCCACTTTAGCTGACTGTGTTCAGCAGGTCAGCGGTTCAAATCTCACCGGCTCAAGGTTGACTTAGCCTTCCATCCTTCCGGGGTAGGTAAAATGAGGACCCAGATTGTTGGGGGCAATGTAAATATATATATGCATTGCTTACTGGTGTACACCGCTTAGAGAGTGCTTGCACTTAAAGCGGTATATAAGTCTCATAAATAAATAAATAAACTTGAAATGTATAATTTTTTTTAAAAAAAAAAATCTCTTCACATTCAGGAACTCACATTCCTGGTTGTTCAAAACTGATCAAAAAGGAAATTTGTTATAAAGAAACTTGATTATAATCAATTATTTTCCTTTTTCATCTACTTGATTGATAAATTTCATTCTGTTTTCTATCAAAAATGGATCTCCGTTATCCATAATAATATATGGTGAAATATTTCTACTTAGTTTGTAATTTTTTTGCATGGAAAGTATAGAATCCTTGAAATAATTTTGTGTATTTTTTTCCTTTTCTTTTTTAACTTGCAGCAGATAGAATTTTTATTTATTTATTTATTTTATCTCTCCTTTGTTACTTTTATAAATAATTCACGGCAGCAAACTATTCCTCCTTTCTCCTATTTTTCCCACAACAACCCTATGATGCAGATTGGGACCAAAGTTAACCAGCTGGCTTTCTTGCCTAAGGCAGACTAGAACTTGTAGTCTCCTGGCTTCTAGCCTAGGGCTTTAAGCACTAGACCAAACTAGCTCTCTCATACATATCTTAATAAAAACATGCAGTTTAAATTATCCTATAACATTTTCTGGCTTTCCTTTTGTGACTTGCTTATTTACCATTACAATTTCATGTTATTGACAATTATGTTAATCAAAAAAAAAGCTCTTGATAGAAGCTTGCAAGCTTTAGGTACAATGGTTGCAGAATGTGATTATTATAATATAGTACAGAAACCTAAAATTGCAGCGATGATGTTCCCACTTATTTTTCTTTCAAGAACCATAATAATCATTTTCAACATGAAAAATGTAGTAACTGAATTCTTTCTCAATTTAAAATGGACAGTGAACCCACAAATCAATAAACTGACTAGCCTAATATATTTTAACGTGGTGGTTTAAATTACAGATGTCAGTATTAAGATCTGTGTTCTGAAACACGCTGTTTAGAACAGTTTTATGAAGGGGAAAAAGAATTCTAAGTAAGCAAAGAGATTTTAAAATTATAAGAAAATAAGGTAAATATATCCCTGATTTTGAGGTTATTACACATTTCTGAGGAAAGAAGGTTAAGCTGATTAATGAAGAACTTATTAGATTCTTAGCTGCTCAATCTACCATAAGTCATCCATGGCAACTTGAACAATTTAACAATTGAAAATGGCACTTAAAGGTATGGTACACAGTTATGGTTAAAGAAATCACAGCTACAATTCTAATTATAAATTCAGAGAGTTGAATCACAGTTTTGTCAAATCTGCTATGACTATATACTATAGAATAACAAGATGAACCACTGTTGTGCTATCTAAATATTTTGAATGTTGTGAATTTCAGGCTATTGAAATAAAGTGAAATAATATTAGGAACACGTCAAGATTAAACACTTTAATTGGAATCTCCCGAATTTCTGAGACTTCAGGAGTTGGCATTCCTCTTTAGAATTCAGAGTTGGAAGGAAACAAATGGGAAGATAGTGAGAGTTGACTGGGGAATTCTGGGACTTGAAGTTCACACATCTTAAAGTTGCTAAGGTTGAGAAACGCTGCTCTATGCAATGGTTGTCCTAAGTTTTAGTTCACATTACTTCTGTGTCATGAATTTTATTAAGAACAGACTGGATTCTTTATGTGGGACATACTGTGCATCTTGAATTTTTAAACTGTTCCCCTTTCCTTTACTTGGAACCCAATGAAATTTTGCTGAGCCTGATTAAACTGAAAGGAGCTTTTGTCCATTTGTTTTAAAAAAGGGCTGATATGAGACCAACAAATCTCTCATTCTCTTTAATGAGGTTGTTTGTAAAGTTTATTTGTGGCACCAGAATTAATACATATCCCATCTTACAATGGCAAAAGTACAATCTGGGGAGTTCTTTCTGATTTAATTTAGCAAATTATTCACTGTCTTCCTTTCCCTTGCTACAACAATTCATACTCACACATTTAACTGGGCCAGTTTACTTTTATTTCTTTTTTCTCTCAGACAATTGGTTTGCAAATAACCTTAAACTGTTGCTATGAAGACACCACTTGTTTTTGTGTTGGATTTTGCAGCCAAATGTTCTGTAATTCTTTCTTTCTTAGAGTTACATAAATTAAAGTGTTGTAGGTGATTAGTTTTAAACAAAGTTCTGCCTACCTCTCCTTTCCAGTACACAATGATTTTGAAGTAGACAGTTTAGGTACAGAGCAAATAACAAGTTGTCTTCTGCTTTTCATTGACATATAGGTTCTCTCATTATCTTGGACATTTTTACAGAACCTCCACTTTTTAAATTGTGGATAATTTATCACAGAAATCTAGAACAGATTTCTAAATATATTTGGCTTGATCTAGGTCTCGTGGATGCAAATGAATAGAATCTTTAATTAGCAGATGATTCTGGATCTGCTGTGATTTAAGCAGTATTTCTCAACCTCAAAAACTTTGTTTTATGCAACTTCAATTCCCAGCTCCCAGCATGCTATTGGCAATTCTGAGAGTTTAGGTCCACAAATTTTACAGTTGCTGAGGTTGAGAAACATTGATTTCAAGTTCCTTTGTCCTTTGTCCTTCCCTAGTTCTTAGGTCATCCATCAAAAGTTCTAAAGCAGGGGTCCTCAACCTTGGCAACTTAATTGCCAAGGTTGAGGACCCCTGTTCTAAAGCATTTTGATCTTGACAGACCAAGGACAAAATTCTAGTCTTTCCAACTTCCCTCTATTGCAGTGATTCTCAACTGTAAGGACCCACCCCACTTTGCATCTTAAGAAGACAGAACTCTTGGAATAATTCTTCCAACAGGAATCCTTTATTAAGAGAAACTGGTTGCAGGCGTTCTAGACAGGACTTGGGGTCCAAGCTCTCCCATTCAAGGTTTTAAGGGGTTCCCCAGTAGCCCAACCCAATCAACCCCCTCTTCCAGCGACAGTCTCAGGCATTACACTTCCACCCCCTTTTCATTACTGCCCGGCTGAATGGAGACTTCAAAGAAACTACATGAAAGGAAATGGCCCCATTCTTATGGTTAGTTCTTTTGCAATACACACATTCAGTTCCTTTGAAGTACACCGAAGGACGTGAGGGACATAAAGCCCCTTTGTTCAACACCTTCTCTTCCTCTTCTGGCAGAATCCAGAGAAGGCAGAATTGGGGTTTTCTATATTTGATAACTAGAGATGAAATATAATTGGATTCTGACATTTGGCCCCCTCAAAAATAAGAGAGATCCACCTGAAAGAAAATAAAACAGGTGTAAAAGGTAGTCAGGCTTGTTAGGATACTCTGTGTGAAACTTTTTTAATAGCTTTGGGGCTCTGACATGACGTTTATGGACCCACTCGTTTTGTGAGGCAGGGAGGTGTTTCCAGGCAACTAGGTACTGAGTCGCTCCATGATATCTCCTAGAGTCTAGAATTTCCTTTATTTTGAAGTGTTGTTCACCCTCTACCATGAGTGGAGGTGGTGGTGGGGATTTTTGGTCGTAAAGCTGACGGATGCTCTCTTTTCAGCAAGCTGCAATGAAAAATTGGGTGTATTTGACTGAGATTTTTTGGTAATTCTAATTCTACTGTTACTGGGTTTATGATCCTTTTAATTGGAAAAGGCCCTATATATTTTGGTCGAAGTTTTTTACAGGGTTGTAGCGACTTTAGGTATTTTGTAGATAGGTACACCATTTCGCCTATAATGAATGGTGTAGGCTCAATACTTTTTTTATCGGCTTGTGCTTTGTATGCCTGCCTAGTTTCATCTAGTGCTTTTCTAACTATTGACCAGGTGTTTTGTAGTTTTTCCATCCATTCTTTCAGTGATGGGATCGTTGGTTCGTTTGGGGTTAATTCTGGCATGGGGTTGAAACTTTGACCGGTGACTATTTGAAAAGGAGTGTAACCTGTGCTGGAGTGAACTGCATTATTGTAGGCAACTTCTGCAAAAGGGAGTAAGTCTGCCCACTCGGTCTGCTGGAAACTAAGAAAACATCTTAAATATTGCTTAAGTACGGAGTTCATTTTTTCAGCCCCCCCATTTCCTTGTGGGTGGTGGCTAGATGTCAGTCCCTGACTGGTTCCTAAGAGGGATAAAAATTCCTTCCAAAATGCAGACGTTAATTGCACCCCCTGTCAGAGATGATGCGTTGGGGTGCCCCATGCAATCTGTAAATGTGCTGGATGAAAAGTTTTGCTAAGGCTTTTGCAGTGGGAATCTCTTGGCAAGGGATAAAGTGCACCTGTTTGGAAAACAAGTCCATGACCATCCAGACAACAATATTCCCATTGCTTTCTGGCAATTCCACTATAAAATCCATGGCTATTTCTCTCCAGGGGGCTGAGGGACTTGCCACTGTTTGTAGTAGTCCTGGCGATTTCCCTTGCATCCTCTTTGCAGTGGCACATTTTGGACAACTGGCTATATAACTGTCAATGTCCTTTTTCATGGATGGCCACCAAAATTGCTGTTTAATTAAGTGTAAAGTTTTTACAAATCCAAAATGCCCAGCTGATTTTGTGTCATGGCAAAGCTGCATGAAAGTGACTCTTTGGGTTGTTGGTATATATAACTTTTCCCCTACCCAAGGCAACCCGTCTCTCATTGTGCACACATTTTTGTTTTTCTGGAACCATCCATCTGCTTCCAAACTTTTTCTGAATTCAATTCCAGTTTGGCTGTCCAGTTGTGGTTTTAATTTGGCTTGGGTTCTTGTGGTTACTGGTGCTGCAAGTTGTGACTCTGCCATTATTGGTTTAGAGTCTGTGGTTCATGCGCTGTTATATTGAGGCATGCGAGATAATGCATCTGCCAGGAAGTTCTTTCTCCCTGGTAAATGTTTGAGCTTAAATTGGAACTGGTGAAAATGCTGGGACCAGCGGGCTTGTTTGGGATTGAGTTTCCTGGGCATTTTCAGGGCTTCCAAATTTTTGTGATCAGTCCACACCTGGAAGGGGATTTTGTTGCCTTCCAGGAACTGTCGCCACGTGAGTAATGCCCAACGTATCGCATATGCCTCCTTCTCCCATATGGGCCAGCGCTGTTCTGTTTCCATGAGTTTCTTCGATGTATATACACATGGTTGCAACACTCCATTATCATTTTCTTGTAATAGAACAGCCCCCACTGCCACATCACTTGCATCTGCCTGTACTACGAAGGGCTTGTCCATGTCTGGGTGTCTTAGTACTGGTTCGTCAGAAAAAAGTCTCTTTAGTCACTCAAACGCTGCTTGGCACTCCATTGTCCATGTTAGTGGCTGTCTAGGTTTTACTGAGGATGCTCCCTTCGTTTTTAGTAAGTTAGTGTGGGGCAAGGCTATCTGGGCAAATGAGGGGATGAATTGGCGGTAAAAGTTTGCAAAGCCCAGGAAACTTTGTAGTTGCTTTCTTGCGTGGGATGGTGCCCAATCTAATACTGCTCTGATCTTCTCTGGGTCCATTTCAATGCCCTGGGGGGATATGCGATAACCTAGGTAGTCTATCCTTTCCTGATGGAATTCGCATTTCGAGAGTTTGGCATATAGGTGGGCGGCTTGCAGCTGCTTTAAAACCGCTCTGACAAGGTTGACATGTTCCTCTTTTGTTTCGGTGAAGATAAGAATGTTGTCCAAGTGAACAAGGACCCCCTTAAACAGGTGCTCCCTTTGAACGCCATTGATTAATTGCATAAATATTGCAGGGCCCCCTTGTAATCCAAATGGCAAGACTTTGAATTGATAGCACCCAATGGGGCAGTTAAATGCAGTCTTCCATTCATCCCCTTCCTTAATTCTCACGCGATAGTAAGCTTCCCTTAGGTCTAGTTTAGAAAAGAAATTCCCTTTTGATAGGTGTGACAGCACATCTTTCATGAGGGGCAGAGGGTATAGGTTGCTTTCATTGATTGTATTCAGGGCCCTATAATCCATGCATAAACGTAAAGAGCCATCCTTCTTCTCTCTAAAAAGGACCGGGGCAGCCACTTTAGGCTTGGCTGGCTCAATGAAACCTCTCTCTAGGTTTTTTTTTATGAATCTTTCCATTTCCTCCTTCTCCTTTGGGCTCATGGAGTATAATCTGGGCTTCGGGAGTTTTGTCCCAGGCTTGAATTCAATGGTATAATCTGTGGGTCGGTGGGGGGGGGAGTTCATTCGACCTCTCCTCACTGAAAACTTCAGCAAGGTCTCTGTATTCCTCTGGTATTTCTATTAGTCTCTTTTCCTCTCCTATGGATGCTTTTTCTATTCTTGATTCTGGTAGCCTCCCTTGGGATTTTAGGTCCATAGGGTCCCCCTTCGGGAATTTGATTTCTGTCGTCCTCCAATTTACCCAGGGGTTCCATTTTTTTAACCATTCCATCCCTAGGATCATTGGGCATTCCATGCCTGGGGTCACAACAAACATTATGTCCTCCTCATTTTTTCCCAGGGAGAGGTGTATTGGTAGAGTGGCTGGGGTAGCTGGCACACCCCCTGCTATGGATCCATCTAACTGGCCAAATGAGATTGGTTGTTCCAGTCTCCTCGATGGGATGCCCAGATTCCCCACTAGTGTTGGGCTAATGAGGCAGCGGGTGGAGCCAGAGTCTATTAAGGTTTTCACCTTTACAGCTTCGGGCATGGGGGGAATTAATATAGTCACTGTGTTGAGGATGGGTGTGATGGGGGTTCTCCCTCCAAGCTGTCATCTGAGGCATCCACCGGCCCTGTGGTGTAGGCTGGAGTTCTTTCCCCTTAGTGAGCAGAAGTGGGGAGTTCCGCAATTTCCATCATTCTCATGGCAGTTTCTTTTGGCTTAGCTGAAGACTTTCCAGTTTTGCTGATTGGGGATCTGTCTGGGTTGTGCTGGGGGGCTTTGGAGTGGCATTCTATGGCTCGATGCCCTTCTCTTCCACACTTGAAACACCCCATTTGTTTCTTGGCTGTTGCCGGTGGTTTCACTGGTTCATGTGTCAACTCAGATGGGGAGCGGCTCCATTGTTTTCCTTGGCGGTGTCTTTTCAATATGTCGATCTCTGGGGCATTGGAGTCATGCAAGTTCACCACCCAATCTGCAGCCGGTCCATCCAGGGCACACTGCACAATCCGGATGCGGGCTTTGTCACTGGGGATGTCCTGCCCATATTCCTCCATGTAGCTGAGGACTTGGATTAGGAAAAACCCCAAGTGTGTTGGCTCCCCTTTGAATTTCACCTCCAACGGCGGACGCCTTGGAATGGATCGGTGCCTCCATTGTTGGTGGTAGTGTCTTCCATCCAGATCACCATCTGTGGTCCGGTAGGGTGTGGGGACTACTGGATCAGCATATGTCCCCGGGGTTGCTGGTTCCACGTCCCCCTTGGTGTCTCTCCCTTTGCGGCTCCAGGAGCTGGGGCGGCCGTAGGGCTCAGGATTCTCTTCTCCTAAGGAGCTGAGAGTTCTCTTCCTCAGGTCGATAGTTTTCTCTAGGATCTAGTCTGAGTACGGTGCCCAGCTTTCTCCCTCTTCACTTGCGTGCAGGGATTTCTCCATCTCCTGGTTCCATTCTAGTTGCTTGGTCCCCCGTCTCAGGGTCACCTTTCTTGATTCCTTTCCCCACTCACTTTTCTTTCCAACGCCCATTGACCAGCGAGGCTTGTGGTCCCGTGTCTCCACCACTTCTTCTCCTGAGGAATCTGGCCTCTCGGATCCCAACATATGGCAAGGTTCCAGTTGGGTCAGCGGCTCTCTTTCCAGGGAGTTCTCCCCCTTTCTTGCTCCATTGTCTGACATGGTAATTTTTTGCAAAATCCCCCAGCAAGGGTCTCCCTTCCAGGTGGATTAATTTTGCAAGTATTGTGTAATGTAAGGACCCACCCCACTGTGCATCTTAAGAAGATAGAACTCTTGGAATAATTCTTCCAACAGGAATCCTTTATTAAAAGAAAATGGTTGCAGGCGTTCTAGACAGGACTTGGGGTCCAAGCTCTCCAATTCAAGGTTTTAAGGGGTTCCACAGTAGCCCCACCCAATCAACCCCCTCTTCCAGCGACAGTCTCAGGCATTACACTTCCACCCCCTTTTCATTACTGCCCGGCTGGATGGAGACTTCAAAGAAACTACATGAAAGGAAATGGCCCCATTATTATGGTTAGTTCTTTTGTAATGCACACATTCAGTTCCTTTGAAGTATACTGAAGGAAGTGAGGGCCATAAAGCCCTTTTGTTCACCCCCTTCTCTTCCTCTTATGGCAGAATCCAGAGAAGGCAGAATTGGGGTTTTCTATATTTGATAACTAGAGATGAAATATAATTGGATTCTGACATCAACCTTCCTAATGCCATGACCCTTTAATACAGTTCCTCATGTTGTGGTAACCCCCAACCATAAAATTATTCCAGGGTCATGTGATCACCTTTTGCAACCTTGTGACAAACAAAGTTAGTGGGGAAACCAGATTCACTGAATAACCATGTTACTAATTTAATATCTCTCCCTCTTTCTTTCTTTCTCTCTCCCCCTCTCTTTCTTTCTCTCTCCCTTTCTCTTTCCCTCTCTCCCTTTCTTTCTCCCTCCCTGTCTTTCTCTCTCCCTTTCTCTCCCTGTCTCCCTTTCTTTCTCTCTCTCCCTCTCCCTTTCTTTCTCTTTCTCTGTCCTTCTCTTTCTCTCTCTCTCCCTCTCTCTCCCTTTCTTCTCTCTCTCTCTCTCCCTCTCTCTATTTCTCTTTCCCTCTTTCTCTCCCTCTCTCTCTCTCTCTCTCCCTCTCAAAGATCCTTAAAATCCTTAAAAGTTATGCTTCCGTGGAAGACTTTTTCTTTTACAGATGGTGCGGGTGGTCCTGACATTCACGGGCAGGTAGGACCCCACCTGCTGAGCCGCCGCCTCCCCTTCGCCCTCCACGCCAGCCGGCTCCCTTGCCAGACCTCCCAGCTGACAAGCGCAAGTTTGGGGGTCGTCAGCTGATGGGCGCAGAGGTTGGCGCTGTGGTGGCCTCCCCTTCACCTTCCTCACTGGCCAAAGCATTGCTGGACTTTCCAGCTGACAGGTGCAGGTCCAGGGGTTGCCAGCTGATGGGCGCAGGAGGTCAGTGCCATGGTAGCCTCCCAGCTGCCTTCTTCTTAGGCTGGAGCAGTTGCCAGGGCTTGCATGGTCGCTGGCAGCAGGGAGAAAGTCAGCGGCCATTGGGAACCACGCCAGCAGTCCTGTGCCACGGAGGCAACAGGACAGGGGGGAGAGGTTACCTGCATCCTGCTGGTCGAAATCTGGAAGCCTGCCTGAATGAAGAATTTTAAGGGGTGTTGTAAGGGAGACAGACTGAGGGTTGTATTAAGACCATAGATGGCTGTGTAAGGAGAGTGGAAGGGAGGCGAATTTGGGGTAGAGCAGAAAACAGGGGGGGGAAGGCATTAGGAAATAAGCACCAAGGTACATGGTGCCTTGCAAGGGATTCCTGAGTGTTCCGCAATTGTTTTTCCTCTCTCCTCTGTGCAAGAAAAACTTTTGTGGTGTAAATCTGAAACCAGTCGTTCCTGTGAGGTAGCGCAGGAGGTCCTTGGGAAAGGAGAGTACAAGCTTGGCATTTCCTCTCTCCCAATCCCCTTCCTCTTCTTCACCCCCTTCTCCGGCCTGCCTGCGATCTGAGCTCGCAGCTTTGTGGCTTTTCTTTGCCTAGCCTAGCCAAGCTTTGTTCCGCCCACCCCATTCCTGGGAGTGCCAAGGAGGTACGGCAGAAACACATGAATTGGGATTGTGGCACCCTTGGGAAGCTAATCATGCTTTGAACCTTAGGAGAGGAGGAAGAGTCCCTCCTTTCCTCCCTCTCTCCCTGTCAAGCTCCTGTGGGCTCAACATGAACGGGCAGGGGAGGGGTCGAGGACAACATGCGGGGCGGCAAAGGAGGCCAGCGACCGGTGCTGTTCTACCTGGCAGCATGGGTGTCAGCTCCGTGGGTGTCCCAACCAACAGCTGAGTGGCTCCAACTTCTGGACGCTGAACAGCTGAGTCCTCCGGGAGGCAATGTGAGGCCCTGAGGGGTATCGCAGGCTTGCGGGGGGGGGAAGGAAAAGAAGATGGAAGAGAGTGAGGGTACAACAGAGAGAGCAGTGTCTCAGTTCCTAAGACCATCAGAAATATGTATTTTCCGATGGTCTTAGACGACCCCTGTGAAAGGGTCATTCGACCCCCAAAAGGGTCATGACCCACAGGTTGAGAACCGCTGCTCTATTGGAACAATCCTAATTCTAGTCTTTCCAACCAAGAAAGAATTACTTCTGAGCAGTTTAATGTTCCTCATCTATAGATAGAAATCTTGCCATTTCTATTCCCAGTACTTCCAACTATTTCCATCATTAAATCTATATTCTAAGGATTGCTAGGTAGCAGCCGGGTTAACTCTATCCCAACCCAACTACCTAAACTTTGCTGGCTGTTGGTCCTCTGGAATGCAGCATCTCCCTCCTGGGAATCCAGACTACATTCCACTCACCCCTTCTCCATACAGGTAGTCCTCAACTTATAACAGTTCATTTAGTGATCATTCAAAGTTACAGCAGCATTGAGAAAAATCACTAATGTCCCTTTTTCACATTTACAACTCTTGCAGCATCCCTGTGGTTACATGATCAAAATTCATATGCTTGGCAACTGACTCATATTTATGACCATTGCAGTGTCCCAGGGTCATGTAATCAACTTTTGTGATCTGAAAAACAAAGTCAATGGGAAAGCCAGATTCATTTAACAACTGTGTTACTAACTTAATAACTGCAGTGATTCACTTAACAACTGTGGCAAGAAAGGTCATAGAATGGGGCAAAATTCACTTAACAAATATTTGGCTTAGCAACAGAAATTTTGGACTCAATTGTGATGGTAAGTTGAGGACCATCTGTATTTCATAGAACATGTTATGGACTATAATCTGCTTGGAGAAAGATATTTTTGGGATACTGGGAACTGGAGCAAGGCTTGATAAAGCAATTTTTCGTAATTTAAACATCTGAAGTATAATATAGGTAGTAAAACTTCCATCTTTTAATATAATCTGTTTGTCAGAAAAGGTGCTACCAGACTCCTGATCTTTGCTATCATACACAAACAATTTACAATGGAGATATAGGCAACAAGCTGACAGCACTCTTTCAGATGAGACTCCAAGGAGCAAAAACACTTGTAAAAACAAAGCTGGTAAGAAGCGCTCACACATAGTAGGCAGAGTGACCCTAATTATAGACTAACTTTGGAAAATTATTCCACAAGATTTTTGTTGGTAAGAAAATTAGAGTTTTAGCTTCAGATTCTTTTGAAGACCAAAAGAATCAAGATGGACTCAGAGACTACACATTGTATAGCCTCTAAAACCTATTTCTTCATTTTTCTCTATAGTTATACAATCTAAAATGTTTCAGTCTGTGGTAACTAGTAGTAGTAATAAAACATCACCTGAAACATTTGGATCTCACCTGCCTTTCATCAGAATCTTCACAACAACCAGCCTAATGCACTTCACAGGGTTGTTGTGGGGAAAATAGGAGGAGGAAGGTGTGTTGGATATGTTCTCCACCTTGGATTATTCATAAAAATAATAATGGCACAATACAAATAAATGAAATAAAAGCAATCTCTATATTATTACAGTGTAAGAATAAAGCAAGTGGTTAGATCTGCCATTCATCTTGCTGTTTGTAAAATATTTTGACGAATGAGGTAAAGCACAAAAGACTAGAGGGAAACACAAGATCATATTCTCACAAATATATACATTTATAAATCTGCTAGAGGCATAAAGCCAAGATAAGCTCAATACAAAATAACAAATGACCTGCAGTAGTCAATACATCATAGTCAGGCATCTGCACATTGCAATCAAAATCAATCAATCAAAATAGAAACAACATCATTCCAATTAAACAACATCTCCCAGGAAACATCCAAGTGCCATTCAACCCCCAGGTCCAAATCTTGCAGAAACTACAAGTGTTGCAAGGCAACCTACAGATCTGAATTGCTGAGGAAGATTTTCTGGGTCATGAGATGAAATGACTGCAAAAAATCTGATCAATACCTGGGAAAATCTGACATAAATATGAATGTGCATTCAAATAGCATAGCAATTATTTCATCCTGTTTCCAGTCATAGGCCAGTTTGAAGCATTCAAACAATCATCTGTGTTTCTTCTGAGAACACTGAGAAACAGGTGGGGCACACTGTGAGTTATTTTTCCAGCTAACTAGTAGAAGAGCTTAAAAATGGGCAAACAATATCTTATTCCCTGAGTTTCTATATCTGTTGGCTTAAAATAAAAGTATCCTTATCGTCACTGTTATGTCCTGGGCCTGCTGAATGACTCAGCAGGCTCAAGAGGCTGCAGAAGGCCTGGGCAGACCATGTGGTTGCCTGGGACCAGACAGGCTGTCTCCAGCCTTGTGAGCATGTGCAAGGTGGGAGACTAGCCTTGCATTGATAGGCTGATGCTGTCCCTGCAAAGGGAGTATAAAAGGGCCAGCACCATTTTCTTTGCTGTTCTATTCTGTTTGTGATCTCAATAAAGAAGTTTTGTTTGTTACTCCTGCCTCGCTTTGATGCCTTTGATTCTAAAACAGAACATTGGCGACAAAGGTGGGATTGGCTGCAAGAAGAACAACAGGAGAAGCTAAGCTGACTTACCAGAGGAGAAGTTCGGCGTCCGGAGGAAGCGATTGCCTGCCAGTACGAGAATGCTGGAGGTGAGCTCGGCTTCATGGGACCCCTTCTCATACCTTGCAGCGAGAGGCATAGAAGAGGCTCCAGACTGTAACGCTGTCAAAGCTAGGCCATCTATCGGAATTTGATACTTCTCACTCTGAGTGCTGGAGCTCCTACGTGGCTCGAGTAGAGAATTACTTTCGAGTAAATAAGATCCAAGAAGACGGCCTTAAAGCTGCTACATTGCTATGTGTCTGAGGGAAGAGACTTTTGATATTGTAGAGAATCTTGTAGCCCCAGCACCACTGGAATCAATTTTGTATGCTGACTTAAAAAGGATGCTGCGAGAGCACTTCGAACCCAAGCTCTCAGTAATTGCATGGAGGCACGCCTTTGAGCAGAGGGATCAGAGGCCTGGTGAGTCTGCTGCGGACTTTGTTGCTGCCTTAAGACAAGCAGTTAGGCCATGTACATTTAAGGATCTAGAAGAGAGGCTCCGGGATCGCTTGGTTTGCAGCCTACGAAGTTGTGAGCTGCAACAGAAAAATTTTGTAAAAGAAGATGTCTCATTTCAAGATGCTTTGAGAGAGATTGCAGCTGAAGAAGCAGCGGGAGGAGTTGTGAAGGCCGTGCGGCTTGACAAG
Source organism: Crotalus tigris (assembly GCF_016545835.1). Taxonomy (NCBI): domain Eukaryota; kingdom Metazoa; phylum Chordata; class Lepidosauria; order Squamata; family Viperidae; genus Crotalus; species Crotalus tigris. The sequence goes on along the minus strand of NW_024097081.1, from coordinate 210,475 downwards.
AACCCCCCAACGCCTAGCACCGTCCACCATGAGGTCGTTTGGGAGATTCCAGAAGAGGATCCAGAGTTGGAGGTAGACAGGCTTCAGCAGCAAGCAGAAAGAAGGCTTCAGGAAGGTAGACAACAGACAACCTCATTCCCTTGGTATTTTGGGTGTGGAGGACACCACAAGTGCTCTAACTGCCGGTTCCGCTCCACTATCTGCCAGGCATGTGGAAAGCAAGGCCACATTGCCTCTATCTGTTTGGGTCACCAGAAGGAACGGTCTCCAGAAGAATTGCCTCTGCAAGGTACCAAGGTCCCCAGCCAAAACAGGGTGGGCTTCTGCGCATCCCGTAGGGCCGTTTTCAAAACCAGGGTTCACAGGTCACTTAAAAAGAAACTTCACATTGACGTGAAGTTGCAAGGGGTTCCCTTGTCAATGGAGTTGGACACAGGGTCTGCTCTATCGATCATTTCCTTAGACACTTTTAAAAAGATTTGCAGCAGAAATGGCCTACGAGTTAAACTCAGGCCTTCAAATTTAATTCTTACTGACTTCCAGAATTCCAGAGTCAGTGTGAAAGGGGAGGCCACGCTCAAGGTGCAGCATAGGACTTTTGAAGGGCTGCTAGACGTGGTGGTAGTTGGGGGTGATCGTACGAGTCTTATTGGATTCGATTAGTTCGAGGCCTTGGAATTCAAGTGACTGGACTTCACAATCTGCAAATGTCAGGCCTTGAAGAAGTTTGCAAGGAGTTTGCTTATGTGTTCAGTTCAGAGCTTGGCTCGTACAAGGGGCCTCCCATTGCTTTACGCTTAGACCCAGCCATCGCACCCATCAGGATCAAGCCCCGAAGGGTGCCTTTTGCCCTAAAGAACAAAATAGATGCAGAGCTGCTCCTGCAGGGCATCTAGTCCATGGGAAACCCCTATAGTCACGCCACTGAAGGCCAATGGAGAAATCTGAATTTGTGCGGACTTAAATGTACATTTAATAAGGCATTGCAGCAGCATGCCTACCCTGTGCCTGTGATGAGCCACATTCTGGCCTCACTCAAGGGGGGGGGATCTTTGCAAAGCTTGATTTGGCTCAGGCCTATCAACAGCTACCTGTTGATGAGGCAACGGCTGAGGCCCAAACAATTGTGATGCACCGGGGAGTCTTTAAAGTAAAAAGGCTGCAGTTTGAGGTTAATGTGGCCCCTGGAATATTCCAAAGTGTGATGGAGTGAATGCTCCATGGTATTCCTGGGGTCTGTCCCTACTTTGATGACATCCTCATTGCTGGGGAATCATCTGGGAACTTAGCTGAAAGGCTGAGGGCTGTCTTGCTACATTTCTGCCAAGCAGGGCTGAAGCTGAAGCAAGACAAATGTAAGATTGGAGTTACCTCCACTGAATTTCTGGACTTCTGTATTGATGCTGAAGGCATCCATCCTGCTGAATCCAAGCTCAAAGCAATTCAGCAGGCCCCAAGTCCCAAATCCAAAAGTGAACTTCAGGCTTTTCTAGGACTGTTAAACTTCTACCATGCATTTCTACCTCACAAGGCCGCAGTGGCTGAGCCCTTATACCAGCTCTTGGATAAACAGGCTCCTTGGCAGTGGACACAAGTCCATGAAAAGAGTTTTTCAGAAGCCAAGGCCTTGCTGGCCTCAAGTGCTATGTTAGCTCATTTCAATGAGCAATTGCCTGTATGCATAGCCTGTGATGCATCCCCTTATGGGGTTGGGGCTGTGTGAGCCACCTCAAGGCTGATGGGACACAAGTCCCTGTGGCCCACTATTCCAGGACTCTCTCATCTGCAGAGTGTAATTATGCTCAGATTGACAGAGAAGCCTTGGCAATAGTGGCTGGCATAAAGAAATTCCATGATTTCTTATATGGCCACCACTTCACGGTCTACACAGACCATAAACCTCTGCTGGGCTTGTTTACAACAAACAAACAAACCCCTCACATAATATCTCCACGAATGCTGAGATGGTCCATTTTCCTGTCAGCATATGACTTCACCCTGTTTCACAAACCAGGTAAAGAAATGGGCCATGCAGATGGCCTCAGTAAATTACCTCTACAGCAGGTAGAGGCAGATCCTGCTCCTGCTCTTCACATTCTCTCCATTCAGGAATTGCCTGAATCTCCCCTCAATGCTAGGGACGTGGCTGCAGAAACTGCCACTGATCACACGCTTACACGCGTGCTGACATGGGTGTTGTCAGGATGGCCTGACACGTGTCCTGGTGCAGAATTCCAGAGTTTCTGGCAAAGAAAGCACGATCTTTCCACTTTCAAGGGGTGTATCCTATGGGGTAGCAAGGTAGTCATCCCAGCCTCATTGAGGACTAGATTCTTGCTCTCTCTGCATGAGGGACATCCGGGAATAGTCTGGATGAAAGTGCTTGCACGCAGCCATCTCTCATGACCTGGGCTAGATAAAGAGATCGAGACCCAGGTTCATGGGTGCCAAGTGTGCCAACAGTCAAGGCCTGAAATGCCCCAGGCCCCTGTACATAGGTGGGAGGAGACACATATTCCATGGTCAAGGGTACACATCGACTACGCTGGGCCCTTTCGGGGGCAATTTTTCCTTCTCCTCATGGACAGCCATTCCAAGTGGTTAGAGATTGTTCCTGTCTCCTCCACTACTACTGCTAGGACCATCCAGGTGCTGAGAGGAATCTTCGCCTCTCATGGTCTTCCAGATGTCCTTGTCTCTGACAACGGACCCCAATTCATGTCTTCTGAGTTTCAGGCTTTTCTTCAAGCCAACATCATCCGGCATGCCACATCTGCGCCGTTCCATCCAGCTTCCAATGGCTAGGCTGAGCGTATGGTGCGTACTACCAAAGATGCTTTAAAGAGAATCACTCACGGCAACTGGCATCACAGGTTAGCTGACTTTCTTCTTTGCCACCGCACCACACCTTGTACTGCCACTGGGAAGAGCCTAGCTGAACTCCGCTGGGGTCGCAGACTCATTACCAAACTGGACAGGTTGCACCCAGATCGGGTGGCTTTACAGGTGTCACAGCCGTGGGCACCTAGGAGACTACAGGTGGGCGATCTGGTCTGGGCAAGGAACTATGGACATGGACATCTCTGAATAACCCCAGTGGTATGCAAGGTCTCTGGGCCACTGTCATACAAAGAGGCCTTGAACGATGGTCATGTGTTAAGGTGGCATATCGATCAACTACGCTGGAGGCTTCCCAGCAACACTTCCGCTCCTGGCTCTGCTCTCGGGGGGGGGGGGAAGACCACGATTACGATTGTGGACCATAGTCTCTCTACGAAAGTGGGGATACACTGGCTCCAGAAGGGAGTTCTGTTTACGAGGTGGCTCCTGACTCGGGCACTGGGTCTATGGATTTGACCAGTCAACTGGCACTACAGGCTTCTCCATCTGCTGGTCTTGGGCTCACAGGACAGTGCTCCCAAGAGGGGTTCATTGTGGACTTGGGGAATTCCACCCCACCAATGAACTCTGGTCTGGGGTTACAGGCTCTGGCCAGTCAGTACGATGGAGGGTCGCCGGATTCAAGGGGGCATCTATGTCCTGGTCTGCCAAGCCTGGCAGGTGAGCTCGCAGGCCAGGCACCCACAACAGCTCTAAGAAGATCAGAGCGAGCAAGGGGTCCCCCCAAGCATTTACAAGACTATGTAAGGTTCTTGTCAATTCCAGGACAGGCCTAATAGTCTTGTAAAAAAATAGAATGTAAGGGAGGCTTAATGGTTCTCTTGAACTCAGGGCACACTCAGAGTTGGGGTGTTTTGTTTGATAGTATTAAACAATATGTGGTATACTTGTAAATATGAGAAATGTCATGACTGGGTCTGCCTGCGTGCAGGCATCATTGTGTTAGAAATAACAACATGCTTAATTGAAAACATGTATATGTATGCTGCTATAAAAACAGTAAGTATTCACTTATTGTTTTATCCAAGGAGGGAGGGGTGTTATGTCCTGAGCTTGCTGAATGACTCAGCAGGCTCAGGAGGCTGCAGAAGGCCTGAGCAGACCATGTGGTTGCCTGGGACCAGACAGGCTGTCTCCAGCCTTGTGAGCATGTGCAAGGTGGGAGACTAGCCTTGCATTGATAGGCTGATGCTGTCCCTGCAAAGGGAGTATAAAAGGGCCAGCACCATTTTCTTTGCTGTTCTGTTCTGTTTGTGATCTCAGTAAAGAAGTTGTGTTTATTACTCCTGCCTTGCTTTGATGCCTCTGATTCTAAAAGAGAACACTCACGGTACACAAAAGTGAACAAAAATGAATTGCTTCCCCTCTCCCCCTCTCTCTCTCCCTCCCTCCCTCCCTCCCCCCTCTCTCTTTTCAATGCATGTCACATGCATTCATCTGGCCATTTGCAAATTAATATTAGTATGCTGTAGTTTAGTTTTGAAAAGTAAAAGTACTTTACAATTTGCATGGGCACACACATAGCACCTGTTAGCAGCTCCTTAAATTAAAAGTGTATTTTCCAGGAATTTGTTTCCAGAAATTCTGAAACTCTGCTTTTCCTTCACATGTGAAACACTAAAAAGCAACAACTCAAACTTGTTGTTTTGTTGCAGAGAAAGTCAATTTGCTGCGAAGCTTCCATTTGTTTATCTTAAAAAACAGGAAATATATAATAGATCTCTGCTTTTAAGACTTTTTATAATCTATCCCAATGTTTCACAATATATATATATATATCTCAAAATAAGGGGAGGATAGGGTAAGGAAATTACCTCGATTGAGTGCCTAAATAACTTAAATAAGTGTCTGGTCAACAGTGCACAATCCCATTGAGATGTTTATATTGGAAGAAAGTTGGATGGGTTGGGAAAACATGTTAAGAATTTTTGAACTTCTCACACATAGTCTCCAGAAAGGGACAGCAATTCTGGAGCAACTTATTCTTAATCATCTAAGACAGGAGTCCCCAACCCCTGGTCCATGGACTGGTACTGGGCTGTGGCATGCCAGCAACCGGTCCACACAAACAAGCAAAGCCCCATCTGCAGGATGCAGGCAGCACACAAAACATGCACCCTCCGATCCGCAGAAAAACCTCTCTCCATGTAACTAGTCCCTGATGCCCAAAAGGTTGGGGACCTCTGATCTAAGACACTGTTTTTCAGCCTCAAACTGGCTGTGGAATTCTGGAAGTCTCTAGAATAAAGACTGCTGCATTACTTCTGCTCCCACTTCTATGTTAATTGTTGAGCAGCTATTTGAAAAAAAATGAAAAGGTGAAGACTCCAAAATCATTTTAGTGAATTGGTGTATTGCCAGATAAATGGAACCCCATTGTAACTTATAAATGTATTAAATCAAATGTTTTCATTTGTTTTTCAGTTAATAGGTCTCAAACACAATTTCAGAATCAATACCATGTCAAATAAGCTAAAACAAAACCCCTCCATGCAGATGTAAATACAGCTAAGTTGCTTCACTCAGATTTGCTCTTCTGAGGCTTCAGTATTAATGTTTTAATTCACATTTGTTTACAATATTTAGCCAGTAATATCATATGACAAAAAATTTACTTTGCAAATACTTATCTGTTATATCTAAATGGCTATATTCCCCCCCCCCCCCGAATGATTAATCAGTCAAACCTGGAGTACTTTGTGGTCTTTAATAGCTTTTGTTGATAGATTGAGGCTTAGTTTACCAATTATTCTTCACTGAAATAGCAAAGCTAACAAGTACATTATTTTGAAGACGCTCTGAAAAATATTAATTATGACACTAGGGCATTTAAATGCCCAGTATTAATAGTGGCATGAAAGATCATTTTTATTCCTTCTCTCTCTCTCTCTCTCTCTCACTCTGTTACCCACATTTTGTCCCCTGTGCTGGAATTTATAATTATACTGCCTGATGAAGGGATATTAAAGGATATTTTCTCCATGGATTCTACATTCTTTTCCTCTGATTGCCTACATGCTTTCTATGATTCTTAATTTTGGAGGTTTTGTTTCAAATTGGGAAAGAGTACTAATGTTAAATATACACATCCACTCATATAACAAAAGGTTCAAGTGGGAAAATATTTCAGTTCTATCTTGCCTTGGTTACTTTGTTTAAACTTCTGGCTGGTCAACAACTACAAATACAATTCTTCAACTCAAACAAATCTGCTCAAAGTCAGTTGTTCTGCTCCAAGTCAGTTAAAAAGATGATTTTGCTCCTCTCTCTTGTCCTTTACAAGTTAGATGTTTTCTTTGTATTATTTCATTTTGCACTTGTGTTAGGAACATATACTCCAGGCTTCATAAATAGCTTTGGTTTAAGACTGCTATAAATCAATTAGGATTATCTCAAAATCCTAAATTCAATTCAGGTTCCCTAAGCACACAGGCAAAATCTCAGAGTAGACAGCATATAAAACAATGAGAATGAGAAAATTCTAAGATAACCCATGTCAAATTCCAATGAAAGTTCTTTGCAATTACAAGTTCTGTGAAGGGATTCCATGGAGGTCTTCACAAACTGTCATTGTTCCCATTGCTTCCCATATGATAATAGCTGTTCATAACTAAGACAATTGAGTTTATGGATTCCTTTCACATATTCTTCCAGTCCACCACTTTTTTTTTTTTTGAATAGAAAGCCCTCTTCCACCTCTCTGTCAAGGGATACCTTGTGTTCTTTCTCCTTATCTAATTAGGTCACTGTTGACCTGGACACAATACTTGTCCTTTGTCCCCAATCACTTTCTAAAACAGATCAGAATAAGAGATATAAAACATTCCAGAAATAAAAGGAAAAGTCATTCTTCTCTATTTTAATTTCCTATTGTGAAAGAAATAGGATTTCTGAATGTGCAGATTGACATCCGTTATGTTGGGATACACTACTGAAAGTTCTCCTTGCTTGCCTTTAGATATGTAGTGACCACTGATTTATCAATAGCCAGTAGCCTTCAGACTACATATTTTCCAAGTCACAGATAATATATTTTAAGTACCAAGTCCTAGAGAACATCAGTGAACAAAGGATATCACCTTCATGAGTATATTTTATGAGCTTTTTGATTGTACTTAATGGCCTATAGTTTTGCACTACCTTATCTTAAACTAAATTTAACTTTTACCTTTGTAGGTACAGCTCATTTATTATCTTTAGTTCCACATAATTAGACTACTTGCAGTTGTCAAATTTTTGCTTGGTGGGAATTACTTAATATTGAGTCCAAAAAGTACATACTCTGGTTTCTCTTCGGGTCATATAAATTGCAATTTCTGCATTGGGGTAAAACTATATTGGCTGAAGTAAATATAAATCAGCTTTCTCTGCATATGTTTTCTCAGAAGTATGATGTTAATTTTTAGATATAAGGCTAGAAAAATCATATTTTCTCTGATCAAAGTTTTATTGACATGACTTTTTTTCCTGTTCTCTCCATGGATAGAAAGTTTAACTTATTATTTCATTTAGGACTGTTTTTACCATAACATATAAATTGCATTAGACAACATAGGAAATTCATCTTCCATCTTTATATATGTATTTATGTATGTGTGTGTGTGTTTGTGTGTTATATATAGTCATTCAACTTCAATTCAGTGGAAGAACAATTGCATTTTTTTTCTGGTTTTTTAGCTGATCTGAGATAAACCAACATGTCCCAGGACAATCTATTATAGAATGATAATCAAAGCATGCTTAAATATTAAATTGAGGACTCACAATTGAGTCTTAAATTTCTGTTGCTAAGCAAGACAGTTGTTAAATGAGTTTTGCCCCACTTTACAACCTTGCTTGCCACAGTTGTTAAGTGAATTATTGCAGTTGTTAAGTTAGTAACATGGTTGTTAAGGGAATCTTTCCCAATTACTTGGCTTGTTGCAGGTGATCACAGCACCTTGGGACACTGCAACCATCATAAATTTCAGTTACCAAGTGTCCAAATGTTGATCACATGACCATTGGGATGCTGCAATAGTCATAAGTGTGAAAAACAGTCATAAGTCATTTTTTTCTGGGCTGTTGTAACCTCAAAAGGCCCCTAAATGAATGATTGTAAGTTAAGAACTACTGTATCCTAATTCAATAATTAGGGCACAAATATTTTTCTCCTACTTAACAAATCAGATCTTTTAAATTTCTTGTTATTTAGGCATATTGTTAAGCATTCAGCATAATAAAACATGGCAGGAATGTGTGGAACTGTTAAGTTTAGCCTGTGTCAAATATTACAATAAGTAAATTAAATAATGGACATAATCAACAGTTTATTGCATATAATTTTAAAATATGGACTGGGTTCACATATCTAACTAAAACATGGTTTGCTTCTTAGCAGTTCATTGAATAAAGCATAACTGCTTCAGATGCTAAAAGCTGCTTTAAAACCATATCCAGACACTTGTATTATGGCTTTGCATGATTTTATGAATATAGCCATACATTTTGTATGAAGTTTTCCTAAGATATGCATATTTTGCATTCTACTATTTAAAATATTATATGGAACTATACCTAATGAATATTTTCCATCATCTCTGCTTGAATGCCTTTTCCCAAATACATTACTTATTACATTTATATCCTGCCTTTTTTCCTTCAGATGCTCTATGTGGCATACATAGCATTTCCTTTTCTTTTGTTTTCTCCACAGTAATTAGTCCTATAAGGAAAGTTAGATATATAGAGTGAATAATTAGCCAAAATCACCCAATGAGGTTTCATGATTTCACCCTAATTTATATCTTAATTCTCACACCATAATGTATAAACTTAACAATTTTGAAACTGTGAAATACTTTGGTTCTTGGATAAATTGCAACATGAGTAAAACTTGTTATCAGGGCTGTTAAAACAATTCATGAAATTGATTATGGAATTAAGATTTAGCTCGCCTTTCATATTTAGCAAGCAAAATATATTGATAATTTAAATTATAAAAGCTATATTAGTATATATACAGTATTTAACTACTGGCATTTGACCCTTTCCAGTGATGCAATTTGGCCTTGAAAAACTTTAGAAACATGGCCTTGAGAAACTACATTAATATTAGCCTATAAAATCTATTTTAATAATATCTGAAAGAAAAAGTTGGTAAATTATAGAAATGAATGTTTTCTGTCTATGTACTTTTTTATCAATATTGTTTTTGCATTCTTTGGGGTATGCTGCTTTTTAAAAATCTAAATAGATAGGGCATGTTTAAATATCTAATTTATCTGTATATATGGTAATCAAATGCATATTTACTCTTAAAATAATGTGTTGAACTTTCAGAATATATGCTTTAAATGTGTAATTTCATTAAACTGCAGCCACATTTCTGCACTGCTTAACTGCTTCCAACTGCTGTACAGTTGGAATGCAAAAATTAGTTTGACAAATGTTAGCATAAGTCATTCTCTACAGGAATGCATTGTGATTGATTTCCTCTAAGATCCCAGAATAACAGGCTATAGTTTCATTGTCAATGCTGAGAGGAAATCTGATGATGCTTTTTACATAATGAGCTCCAGTACACAAATAATAATGCAAACATAACTGAATAGCTAATCAGTGAGGTTTGGGGATTTATTTATTTAGTGTATGGCATATTATACATGGACTAGCAACATAAATTAACATTTCAGCTAGATTAATAGAACCCAATAAAATATGAATGTTAAAAATATGTTCACGTATCAGTGTCTAGGCCACCTATACACTGAAGAGCAGCATCGTTTAAATTAAAAATATCAGACACTGGATCGGTATATGCCTTACAGCACGGGTGTCAAACTGCCAGTCCGCAGATCAGATGTGTCATGGCGAAACTGCGCCCACCCCATTGCAATGGAAAAAAAGTCACAATAAGTCATGACATGTCATGTGATATAGCGAGTTTCACACCCCTGGCTTACAGTTATCATGATGTGATCCACCATTTGACACGGGACCCTGCAATCACACTGAGGAGTGGATACCCTGCCCCATTTATACAGAGAGTTACAGCAGATGCCATGTGAGGTGTGAATCTTATTCAGGATTGTCCATTGCTGACATGATAGTTCAAAGCCTGGCACCTTTTTTGTGAGTTCATTTATATGTCTTCTTGTAACTCGGCATTCAGCAACCCATTTGTCTTTACATCAGAAATTGATGTTAAAGTTGTTGGGCAGATGTTGTGCAAGTCCCAGCAAGGGGTGGGAGAGTGGGACTTCCTCGATTTGAATCCTCCAGCTGATAAATGATGAAGGTTGGCAAACACCGGTAGGAGTGAGTTCATATTTTTTTCTGCATTCTCTCATTAATGCCTCTTGCCTTCGTAAAGCTGGCAATGCTATATGGCTCAGAACAGGAAGCCAGCAAGTTGGAGTGATTTTAATACATCTGCTTATAATCCTCATGGTGTCATTGAGTCTGGTGTCTAGCTTACTAGCTATTAAGCCATAAAGGGGCACAGTATTCTGCTGCAGGGTAGACCAACCCTATGACTGATGAGGGTGGCAGCTGAAGCTCCCCATTTAGTTCCACATAATATCTGGAGAATATTGTTCCTAATATTGATTTTTGCTTTTTGTAGGAAAGAGTCTGGGGTTCATAGGAGTAAGTTATTAATAAGAGCCCTGGTGGCACAATGGTAGAATACAGTACTGCAGGCTGCTTCTGCTGACTGCTGACTGACTGCAATTTGGCAGTTCGAATCTCACCAGGCTCCAGGTTGACTCAGCCTCCCATCCTTCCAAAGTCGGTAAAATGAGAACCCAGATTGTTGAGCATAATAGGCTGACTCTGTAAACTGCTTAGAGAGAACTATAAAGCACTGTGAAGCAGTATATAAGTCTAAGACTCTAAGTGTTATTGCTATTGTTATTGTTTAAGTAGTCCTTTGGGGCTTTATATGCTAGTTTGTTGTTAAGGTGGAAGCATGTAGTTACTGCTTTGCTGGTGCTAGGAAGGAGCCTGTGAAGAATTTTCCCAAGACTTTCAACATCTTTGGACAGGAGGCTGTCAGCCACCTCCCTTTGTTTTCCTTGTACTGCTATGGCCAAGTCATCAGTGTATCCAAATTTGGTTTGAGTATTTTCCTTCAGGATGCTGAAGAAGGAGATTGATTCTCTACTCAACATTTTTATCTATGGAACCATAGATAAATGTGTGTAATGGGTTATACAGCAGTAATTATGTACCTCTAGGATCTCACTGTTTCACTTTTTTAAATGCTCTATTTTTTTCTAAGAATTGAAATTGTTAGTTTGCTTCAGCAAGCTCAACAGGGAGATTTTCACTTATATTTGTTTGGCTAACCAGATGTTCAATCATTTTAATCATTTTGTGGGAGAGATCAATGTCAAGTGCAATGCCCTTTTTTAATCACATCCTCAATTTTCAACTTCAGTATAGGACTCTGTGTTGGCTCTGTAGTATGGACTAATCTCTATTCACCATCCCATTTAATTAAAAACTGTCAGTTTCTATTATCTGTAAGTAGATTTTCTCTCTTGTGAAGATAGTCAACTTTTAATGCCTGCAGAAATGGGTGGCAGCTCTCATAATTGTAATTATGCAGAGGCAAAAATTTTCTAAGACAAGGATGGCATAGTGGCTGAATGAGAAAGAAAAAAAATGGCAGGACCTGGATCAATGACAAAATGGAAAGAAATTGGCAAGCAGATTCAAAGCAGAGCTTACATTCCAGCAGGGGGCAATTGACTTGCCTGTCAGCAGCTCTCTCTCTCTTTTCTTCTTCTTCATGTCATCACATACTGCCCTTGTTCATATTTTTTTACCCATTGTTTTCTTCTATTTGATGGCTGCTTCATTCTATTCAACTCTGAAGGAATGAGTTCAAAGCATGTTGAAGAAATATGCATGGTGCTCATGATAGCTTCTTAGAAAGTTACTAAGTCTGCCACCCAGTGTGTGTGGCTTATCTCTTTCCTATGTCTTCTGACAGATCCAGGACCATAAGCATTAGTGAGTCCTATTACAAATAAGCCTCACTTAACACTTATCCTCAGCCTAGGCACATACTGCACACTATTTTTGGGAAATGTGACACAGATGGATTTGAAAAATGTTATTTGATACTATTTGAATAACATCAAATATGAAAAATATTTTTAAATGTATTTCTAAGGAAATGGTTGATTTTTAACACCCTGCATAATGTGAAAATTGTCCTTCATTTCCTCAGCATGTTCATATTGTCAATAGAAGAGAACATGTGTAGCTTGTTCAGCTGGATTCAACTGCTGAGTCCTTGGTGCTCTCTGAACTTGGTTATTTGGTTGCAAATGTTTCATTATCCAGCAACAACCAAGCTCAGAGAGCACCAAGGATTCCACTGTTCATATATTAATTAACATGAATTAAATATTTAAGAGAAAAGTTTTTTTTTAATAAGGGAGGAGTGTTTCTTGAGAGTACAAAATATTTCATTCAGAAAATTCCCAGAGAATGAGATTCAGTTTAAATGTTAGTAGGTAAAAGGTCTTTTTTTTTTTTACCTATTCACTTAGAGTTTATTCTTTCCTGCATTAAAGACGAAACGAAAATTGTCCGCAGTCAGCATTTTGCGTAAGGTCAACTTTTTGTAAGATCCTTTTATTTCTGCCATCTCATTTTTAGAATCTTTGAACTACAGATTTCTGAGTGCTGCTTAACAGAGTGCCTAATTTACAGTCTAAACCACAGCCCAGAAATTGAGTGTAGCTACATGTACAGTATGCTACAGTTTCCTAAATGAATACAGTCTAAAGCTCATTGTCATTCCTTTCAGAGACTTTAAAACTGGATCTCCACAGGAAGAGCTAGGAAAAGTCTGAAAGCGTTTCTTATGCTATTTTCAATACAGATGAATTGTACTAAAATTTGGCTAATGTAAAGGGATATGGCAAGCTTATCCTAATTTTCACAGCTGTCCTTCTGAATTGACTCACACAGGAAATTAATAAGGCAATGTCCCCTTAACATTATGTTACTTATAAACTCAACTGATTTGGATATACAGTATGGATCTGTATAATGCTGCATATGTTCTATAGCTTGTCAGTGTTTTTGTTTTTTTAAAAGAAAAACCAGTGAAAGGGGAAATACTTAATGGACGTTGTTCTGTATTTTTATTTGTTTTGTCTGTGTTTTGTAAAATGCAAAAACAAGAAATTTGAACATTTAGTAAAATAATGTGAAAGAGATATTGTCCCCACTTCCATTTTTCCAGACTTATCCTTACTCAGTGAAAATGACACGATAGCAGCATAAAAAAAAATTGAGGGTTGGTAATAAAAGGCACAGACTGGAGGACACATCCAATACCTTCTACAATTCTGATGGTTCATGATATGTGTTTATGTGTCAATATGGGAACAGTCTTGAGAATGGCTAGTTATCTTATTTTTGAAAAAAAAAATAATGCTAACATTGTAACTGTGCTGAATATAATCATATAGTGATGGTAATTATAATGGATAAGAGTTGGAATTTTCTGATGCCTTTCAAGACCTTCCAAGAGAAACACATAGTTCCTTTCTTTGACCAGGTTTTGGAAAAAAATGTAATGTTAACTCTTCTTTTAGACTCTTCTTTTCTGCATTATAACTGGTAGCATAGAGAATTGGTGGAATGTTATCAAATGGAGTGTTAAGTTAAAGCAAAGAATATGTGGTCCTTTTTATGTTGATGACACTTGCAGTCACAAGATAATGTACAGAATATGGTCATCTAAGGATACCGGATAAGGGAATTGCAACCTGGAGTGGATTTAGAAAGGAAGCTTAGAAAACCATTAGCTGTGTGTATTAGCTGGTAACCGGAGAGAGTGACTGATGCTGAATTTATCATAGACCACAAGTCTCTGCCTTACTAAGAAATTGTAAGCATTTGGTCTATTCATCTGCATGTTTCTATTTACCTTTCTCCTAATTCAAAAAAATATATAGGTATCATATTGCTTAGTCCAAGTTCTAGGATTATTTTTTTAAGAACTTAGGAATTCTACAGGAGTAAAGAGGATGATCTTGATAGAGAGAAAGAAAATGTGTTACTGTGACAACAAGCAAGACAAATATTACAGAAACACAGATGAGGGGAAACAGATCTAAAAGCATCTCAGATACCTCCTCAAATTCACATAAAGATAGAAGAAAGAGGAGGAGAAGGTTCACATTCCAACTTGAAAGATTCTATTACTACAGTATGTACATTCTTAAATTAATTTTAGGCATGCTTGGCATCTGTTTCTTGGTCTGTTCTACCTTATAAGGCAGACAGGGTTTGCAGTTTGTTTCTGGGTTAAAAGGATTAGCTGGTGACATCATCATTGCCATAGACTCCTTTCATGTCCCTGGCAGGAGTGAAGAACAAGAACTCAACCAGTGGTGGGATTAAGCCAGTTTGCACCAGTTTGGCAGAACCAGTAGCTAATTTTTTGTTGCCCAGGCCCAGAATGGATTTCTGGAAATGGCATTCACACAGAGAACCGATTGTTCACAAATCTGAATCCCGTCACTGAGCTCAACCCCATCTCACGGCAACTCTTGGGCCTTGAACATGGGCTTGCTAACCTCCTGCCCAGCATTCTAACTACCGTGCTCCAGGGATATGCAGTTTAAAGAGCGGAAATCATTAGTACTTTATAATCCTAGAAATATTTTTAAATAACAATTTCTTGACACAAAATGTGGCGTTCAAGTTGGCTCCACCTATTTTCATGGAGTGACATTACCTTGATGAATGGCTAACTTAGGAAGATGTTTCTGAAGAGATTTGGAGATCATTTACTCATATGAAGTATAACTAATTTCAGATGTGATGTTTTTCTTCTAACCTTGAAGAGAGGAAAAGCAGAAAACTATCACTTTTAATTAGTATATATTGATTAAAACCATCTTCCCCAATGCAAATCTTGGATTTGGTCCTGATCTCTGACCCATTTTCACTGTAGGTTAAATGGATTAGGTGAAAGGAATGGATCTTTTCATGCAAAATTAATGAAATAGGAAACCCAGTGAAATCCATTTTACTGGAAAATTAGGAACTCCCATTTTTAAGAAGTGCCTAGGAATGGGTTGCAATTAATTTTGTATTGCAGCAAGATTTTTATCTTTAATCATGCATCATTTTAAGTATCATTTTAATGCAACTTACCCTACTGTTAAATAGCAAAATTAGAAACTTTGATCTGTTTTACTTGTTTGTACTGATCATGGCGTTATCATTGCTTTGTAAATCCACCAAAAATGAAAAATGAACAACTTGATCATCTTATTTCTTCCTTTCTTTTGCCATAATTAAATCACAGCATGTACAGTTTGTGATAAATAAATAAATTTCCATTCCTCTGGTTCCTTTTTATTTCCTGGAGAGATGGTGACTACGTGCTACAAATGAGCACCATTCTCGTGCCCTATTTTTCTTCATCTTTTTGCTTAAATTAATGGAAAGCTACAGTCAGTTTTAATGATGATGGTGATTTTGATTTATATTTAAATAGAAATGTCCTTAAGAAGGGAAGGTTTTGAATATTCCAATATGATGAACAAGTTAACAGGAAGTTAATACAATTAATTTTGATAGCTATTATACAGCTATGAATAAATGGCTGAAGAAATGGCAGAAATGAACCAATGCCTATTTGAATTCAGAAATTCAGTTCATGTTTTTGATATTTTCTCTGAATATTTACTTGTCACCCTCCCCCAAAACTGGAATACATATCCATAAAACTATGATAAGTATGATGTAACAGTTGTACTGAAATAGTAGACTGGCAAATGCATTTTTGGTCACCAATATTAGACCTATCCAAGTCATTTGTTTAAAGTGAAGAATGTTGTAACTGCTGTATATGGCTATGATAATTTGTTTTAATTTGAAAACTATAACACTGAAAACCATGTCATTGTTTAAAAATTAGTTTGACTCAATTCCAAAGCCTATTAAAATCCTTTTGTATTCAGTTTTGCTTCAAAGTTTCCCTTACATCAGAAACAAAGCAAAACATATATCTGGAATTGTAATCTCCCTGTGCATAGATTCTGGCAAATTGTTGTAATAAAAGCATCATATCATTACAAGAACATGTTGTTATGTAAACTTATCCCCCTCTGTGATCAGATCCATGAGCAGAATTCCTTAAATGATCAAATTTTATTTTGCCTATTACCTTTATGAAATCTTAAATATGGCTGAAAAATCGTAGTATGATTGGAAAGAGGAGACAGTAAGGTTACTAACATAGGATACCAAAAATTAAGCCTCCTGATGGTTATTGTTTAACAATCATGGAAAAAGAAGTCACACAGCCAATATAACAGCCTCACTTTACATTTCAAACCAAGCCATTCATTATATTTAGATTTGGTCTAATGAATGTAGAAACAAAGTATTTTGGCTTCTGTAAGTAACCAAGATTAAAATAACCCATTGCTTAATTAAATGTATTAACTCACTCATTGTTTTGTATCCAATAAAATTCACTTTGTAAATTTTGCACAGCTATGATAAATTGTATGACCCAATTACATAAGGGGAATATTTGAACTTCACAGAACTGCTATTTTACACCTAATGGGACATTGAATCTAGGATAATGGCCATTGAGATTAACCCAGTTAACAGTTCTTTAAGCCATTGACAGAGGAACAAAGCCCATTTGGTTGAGATAATGTGTAAAATGCATTTCACATGTTTATACACTTTTCCAACTGAACAAGGAGGTACAAGTACTGTAAGTTACCCCCAGCAATATAAACCAACACAAGCAGACAAAGTATAAGGCTCATACATAAATATGCAGCTAATAAAAATAATTGTACTATCTATACCAGCGGTTCTCAACCTATGGGTCGCGACCCCATTTGGGGTCAAACGACCATTTTACGGGGGTCGCCAAACAACGCGATCCGCCATTTTCCCCCCTCAGGGGGCGGCACCACGCATGCGCGCTGCGCATGCGCGCCGCGTCCGTGTGACGGGGGTCGCCGTCACACAAACGTTGAGAAACGCTGATCTATACTCATGACTTAGTTGCTACATTTGTACAAACTTCACTAAATCTCTCAAGGTGATATATAATTGAAAAATAATAGCTTATAATCTAAGGACAATTCCACCCAAGGATGCTGTGCCAGTTTAAAAGCATCTCTGAACCTCCCTGACCTTATGACATTGGCTATGCTCAGCTGCTGAACTGATATATTGCTAGCTTAGCCAAGGTATAATCCAAATTGCAAAAAAAAAAGCTATCTTTTATTTTCAAAGTCTGAAGCTCTGCAGAGCTTTCTCCTTGCTTCGTGTTTTCTCTCAGCTTCAACCACCCCAAGGTCCTTTAAAGGAAATGCTGACTTTTTTCACAAAAGTAAAATTAAGAGGAGTTCTGGCTATTTAGGATTATTCTTTGGCAGGGAACAAAGACATGTGCAGAATGTCAGGCATTTTTAACCTATATTCTTTTCCTATATGTCAGAGTGGAAAGGGAGACTAATATGGCTGCAGTGTAGATATACTCTTACAGTGAAGTTCAGGTCTTGTTACCTAAAAGCTTTTTGTTCCTTTCCTTTCATTTCTGTCACTATAGCAGCCTATAAACTTAGTTAAGGGCCTTGGGAAGACAACTGATTTCATGATAACATTCTACTCTAGACTTGCCAGCAATTTGAGCAGGGGGCTGACTGAATTACTATTTTTTTTTTTTTGCAAGGTCCTATTGATCAACTGGAGGAAGAGCACTAATTGGTTAATGGTGGTGATTCTCAAAAAAATAGTTATTGGCTTCAAAGTGACCTGAAGGGACTGGGGAGGAGAAGTGGTGCTATGTTTGAGGTCAGGAGTAGATGAATGTTAATGATCACTACTTTAGTCTTTCTGAAGAAGTCAGATGGAGCAGTTGAAGACAGACACAACTCTAGGAGGCAAGCTTTTTACACTGTGTTAAATCAACCAAGCCCCGAAAGATGGCATCATGTAAAAATGGAATAGTTTTCATTTTTTTATTTTGTATCCACTTGCATTTTCCTTTTCAGTTTACCAATATTTAATCTGCAGCCTCCAATTTCCTTGAAAGGCATGTACAGCAGCCACAGAATAGCTATCTGTCTACTCTGCATCCTTAAAAAAAAAAAACAAGGTGATAATCATACACACAAGACTTACCTTTGCAGTTTTCTGGTATGTAAAAAAACTGAACCACTTCCAAAGATTGCAAGTAAATGATGTAGTATTGAATCCTCTTAGTTACCTAAAACAACTTCCTCAGACAATCTTGTTCAAATTTAATTCACTAATTAAAGGACTTTTAAAAACCCATGAGATATGAGGCTGAGCAAGCCTCTTGACTTTGCATGACTTGATGTGTATTTGGCTCTCTACATATTGAACACTTCACAAAAGTTAGAAATCTGTTCTTAGATGAATGCAGATCTTTCAAGCGTGTATCCAGCACAGGAATTTCTATGCAGAACCTATATTCCTATTCCTTATATCAACATATTATTTGGGATATCTATATAGCTATACACACAAACTTCTTTTTTTAAAGGAGTTTCTTTAAACAGGTGTTGAAAGAAAACTCTTCATCCTAGTTCATCCAAGCCGGGGATAAATAAACAACATGGCAATTGCTTTAGAAAGAAGGTTGCAGTTTACTGAAGAGCCAGAAAGATGGTTCTTGCAGGAAAGACCAGAGAAAAAAAGGGCTGAGCACATGGACAGTAAGTTTTTATACCCTCTCTAGCCTTTTGTTTGGAATAGTTTCCTGTTCCTGTGGCATGACCTTTGAGGCTATTTCCTGTGTCACGTATTCTGACCTGAGTCTGGGTGTGCCCTTTGGCCTTTGTGAGTTAATCCTACCATGTCCTGTCACAGGTGATGTATGCAGATTTTAGGTCTTTGTATTCTTGAGCTTCTGGTTCCAACTTTCCTGATGGTTTACATTTGCATTTGTACAGGACTGGCTTCTGCTTGGGGGAGGGAGAACTGGGGCTATCAAGGAAAACTGGGCATGCTTTTCTGTCTCTTTAAGATCCTTGAAGGAAATATATTTTTCTGTCCTTTTTAATATTTCCTTCTCTGGGGAGCTGACTTCCCACAATCCCCACTTTGTGCCACAAGTGTGTGAATGACACACTTACTGGCACAAGATTAAAATTGATTTGGTCAGGGAGACTTGGTAAACAAGCCTTAAAACTGTTAAGCAAAACCAAAAAGACACTAATGGAGGCAGCAGAAAAAGATCCCTTCAGTGGCTCCCAAAAGGGGAGCCTGCAACCCATAAAGTTCTAAAAGTCAGGACAAAAATTTTGTTAGGTGGAAAAGAAATTTATAGTGTCCGATATTCTGTGCCAATCATTTTCAAATGTTGGATGTCACTTTTAGCTTCCAGTCAGGTTTGCACATTCCTCCCAAAATTGCTCACAGCCATGGTTTGCCTCAGTACATAACCACTGGCTGCCCATTTTCAAGGGCTGTTTCCTGCCTTAGCTCTTAGTTCAGTGCATCCAGGTTTGTAATGTCCAATTGAAGTTAGCCAGTATGCAAGCCAGCTATCAATTTTTTTTTTAAAGTGCACATAATGAGCTCTAAGACTCCCAATCTGAGTCCACCAGTGCAAGATATTCAGGGCTGAAGTCTGGGGATCTCTTTCCTGCTACTTCTTCAGTCAGGGCATATGAATTGCAAATTACCTGAGGGGTGCTGGTTCCCTCCCCCATGGAATTTTGCTGGAAGTTGTCCGTACAAAGCTTTGGTGCAATAGAGAAAAAATCAGCTTGGGGAATTTTACTGAAGGTAGATGGAAGAGATTCAGTGTGGTTATGAATGGTGTGTGTGCATGTGTGTGCAGCTACTAATACAAAACAGGCAATACAAACATTCTGGATAAAATTTTCCCTCCTATCAGATAGAAGTCCAAGGTGTTCAGTACTTGCTGTGCCAATTATTCTCAAATGCCGTCTCTCCATAAATGCATTCAACTGGCTTGTTACAATACAAATGGGGCAAGAAAGAAAACTTTACAATGACTTTCCACCCTCCCCCCATAGTCTTTCTAATTTTTTTTCTGAAGCTTCACATGGGACCAGTGGTTCCAGGATTTCTTCCTTCTGCTTTGTAGTTTTTCACAGGCATCTGGGGGAATGGTAGGACTTGGGAAGATGTTCCATTCAGATTGCATGGTGGCTTTTTAGTGGATGGCTAGTTTCAAAATTCAATTCTATGGCTCAAATGGATGGAGGCAGCGTCTGGGTCAGTGTGCTCTGCTTCCAAAAGTTGGGGGAGTCATCTATGCAGGGCTGAAAAATACAAGAACAAGATCTCTCCCCTTTTCTGGGTGGACTCTCCCAGGAGAGGCAGACAAAAGGTATAGAGAACAAAGGACAAGAAAATAATTGGGGGGGTAGCTTGTAAGCAGTTTGAAAAGGCATTAATACTGCAGTGGTCAAAGAAACAAATAGGCAGACAAATGAGGACAATCACAGATGAGGACAAGAAAAACCTGGATTCTGGTAAGAGAACATACACAAAATGTTTCACTTCTGAACTTGAACATTTGCAACATGTTAAAGACAAGGACTTGCAACTTGAAAAAAAAAGCTGGGCAGCTTGAGAATGCTGAAAGCTCCAAATAATATTCTAAGGTGTGCAATTTGCCAGAGGCTGGAGAATCTACCTTTAACATTTATTCTAAAATAGACCACATTGTTTAGAGATTGAGAAATGCTTACATGTTTCAGGATTAGCTTCATAGTAGTTTCACCATTTAGTGATAGGATAAGAAAAGTAGCTTAAGAAGATTATTTCCCTACACAAGCAAACTTGAGCTACAGGAGGCTCTTGTAGCTAGACACACATTTTTCAGGAAAATGATAGATAGATAAAACACATACAGTAAATGCAAGTGAAACGTTTCCAGCAGATGAACTTAAAACATTCCCTCCTGGTAACTTTGGGCTGTGCTTAAGAGTACAGAGAGAGAAAAGGGAAAAGAAAACAAACAAACAAATAAACACATTTTTCTTCACTCTGTTTGTTGGCCCGACAATCAGAGTGAGGTATTTCCTTTTTGTGGCTTATTTTAAGCAGAATTTCTAGCAGAATTTTAAAATTCTTTTCTCTTTGGATTTGAAACAGTTAACAGTCACATTTACCTCACACACAAAGACTTTGATACACATATATACACAGAGACAAGAGAACAGAAAAGGAAACAGAAGTCTTAGTTTTACACATCCTAGTCATTCCCACCATAAATCTCAGATAATTTAAGTTTGGGAAGGCACATGTTTTAAACATACCACATGGTTGCATAGAGAGAGAGAGACAGAGAGAGAGAGAATCACTATTTCTTATTTTCCCTTTAAGTACCTTTATTTAGCCAAATTGGTTTCCCTGCAAAGCCCTAGCAAAGCCCATTCTTCAGAAATTTGTCTTGCTTGCTTTTTTCTTTTTCATACCATCCAGGAGAGGCACTTACCTCTCATCCCACACTCGAGCAAATCTCCAATAGGTGACCTAATTCCAACCCTCGAACTGCAGCTACCCATGTTCCTCTTCCGATATGGGGTCCAATCTGGCTCAGTCGGGTTTCTCCTAGCAGCACTTCCCAGCTGCTCTTAGTGACAACAACTCTGCCACCCCGCCTGTCAGTTTTTGGGCACTAAAAAATTGCCCAGGAAGACTCGGGTTCCCTACATGGAGTAAGGGTCCTTCCTATTTAGGGAACTCCCTGCCGTCACTTTGCGGACCTCAAAAATAAATTGTCTGAGGAGGACCTGCTGCATAGGTACCCGGCCTCCATTTGCACCTGTCCTGCAGTTTTCAGACTTAGGAGAAGTCTGGGAAGACCTGTGCTTTTTGCACTAGTACAGGCCCTTCCTATAGGTGGGCTTTGCTTACAGGGCTTCACCAGCTGCTGGTTGCCCAAATCTAATTCTCTCATCCACTCATTCCATTCCATTTTCACACAGCCTCTCCCTTTTCTCTAACAAAAGGTCCTGTGCTCTTGTAAAGCATATATGAGAGGGGTTTTGATTTCTATGAACAATGCTCACAGATGTAAACAGACCCAGAAACGTAAAGATCTTGAAGATGAGATCAAATGTAAGGAAAAGATTTTAATATCAAATCCAATGGACAATAAGTTAAAAGCTTCTATTACTTTGTTGAAGGAGCAATTTAATATGTTATTAGCAGATCAAATGGCTACTAATTTGAGGTATGTGAGACATAATACAGTTTGTAATGCAAATAAACCTGGTAGATTGTTGGCTTATCAATTACATAAGAAACAGAAATCGAGGATTATAGATAAAATAATTTATAAAGGTAAAGAAGTCTACCAACAAAATTTGATTAAAAAGTCTTTTTTTAGATTTTTATTCTAAATTATATGCTAGTGAAAGTATACAAACTTCAGATATAGAAAAATATTTACAGGGAGCACATTTTCCTAGACTTACAAGTGATCAATGTGATGGGATTAATGGTTTAATTACTTCTGAAGAGATTATTTTTACAATTAAACAATTGAAGGTTGGTAAGACTCCAGGTACTGATGGGTTAACAGCGATTTATTACAAGATGTTATCTGAAGAAATGATAGAACCATTAAAGATACTTTTTAATGATATTTTATCTGGAACAGAATTACCTCCATCTTGGAGAACGGCCTTCATATCATTAATTCCAAAGGAGGACCAGGATCTGTCTCAACCTAGAAATTATAGGCCTATATCTCTTTTAAATACAGATTATAAGATTTTTGCAAAGATATTGGCAAATAGATTAATGCAGGTTTTGAAACAATTGATTCATACTGACCAATCTGGATTTATAATGGGGAGATATATGAAAAACAATGTAAGACAAATTGTTAATTTAATAGAGTATTTGGATAAGAACAACCAAATCCCTGCTGCTTTAATATTTATAGATGCTGAGAAAGCTTTTGATCAATTAGATTGGAATTTTCTATTGAAAGTTGTAGAGGAAATGAATTTTGGAGATAAATTCTTGTCTGCTCTCAAGGCCATTTATCAACAACAATCGGCACAAATTATAATTAATGGGGGATTAACAGACGTATTTAAAATAGGAAAAGGTACAAGACAGGGTTGTCCTTTATCCCCCTTGTTATTTGTATTAACAATGGAGATTTTACTTATTAAAATTCGAGATTCATCTAGATTAAAAGGAATAAAAATAAGTAAAAATGATTATAGGCTAAGAGCTTTTGCTGATGATTTGGTTGTGACATTATCCTATCCAACAGATTCGGTCAAAGATTTGGTTGAAATTTTAGCACAGTATGGACAGGTCTCTGGTTTTAAGGTAAATAAGAATAAAACTAAAATATTATTGAAAAATATGTCTAGGAAGGGAAAAGATTTTATAGCTGAAACAACCTGTTATGAAATAGTTAATAAAGTTAAGTATTTAGGAGTTTATATTACAACATCTAATGGAAAATTGTATAAGAATAATTATGAGCGCTTATGGGTTAAAGTTCAAAAAGATTTAAATGATTGGCAAAAGTTACAACTATCGTTACTGGGGAGAATTTCAGTAGTGAAGATGAATGTTCTACCAAAGTTTCTTTTTTTGTTTCAGATGATACCCATTTTAAAGAAGGATGATAATTTGGATGAGTGGCAGAAGGGTATTAATAAATTTATTTGGGGCGGGAAGAAATCAAGGGTAAAGTTTAAGATTTTACAAGATGCTCGAGAAAGAGGTGGACTTAAAGCACCAAATTTGAAATTATATTATGATGTGACCACTTTAACTTTAGTAAGTGACTGGCTCAATTTAACAAATAGAGATATTCTTGTTCTTGAAGGGTGGGATTTATTATATGGTTGGCGTGCATATTTAATTTTTGATAAGAAAGTAGATTTGGTCTTTAAGTCACATATTTTAAGATATGCTTTACTTCGAGTTTGGAAAAAATATTATTATAAGTTAAATTATAAAATACCTGTTTGGGGGATCCTTGGACAAGCAATCCAGGGGGTTTCCAAGGGGGTGAATTTTGACAACATTTTGTATAAAGAGTTACTTACTTGGTTGGGTACTGATTGGCAATTAAAGTCTTCTGATGTGTTAAGGCAAGAAAACATTTTACAATTGTGGTTTCAATATTTGCAAATTGTGCAGAGATGGACTTTGGATAAGAAAGTGGGAATTACTCTAGTAGATGAAAATTTGGTAATTCAGATCAAGGATCAGGAATGTGCCCATATTAAAAGAATTTATAATGAGTTAATAAAATTGGATTCAGAAACAGAGTTAGTTAAAGATTGTATGATTAAATGGGCCCAGAATATTCAAGAACCTATCGCGTTGGACTTTTGGGAGGTAATTTGGACTAGAAATGTTAAATTTACGCAGGCCCAGAACTTGAGGGAAAATTTTTACAAAATGTTTTATAGATGGCATTTGGATCCTAAAAAGTTGTCTTGTATGTACCCGAACCTGCAACCTAAATGTTGAAGATGTGGTTGCTTGGATGCAACCTACTTCCATGTTTGGTGGACTTGTAAAGTTATTAAAGCCTTCTGGATTATGATTTGGTGGAACATTCAAAAGGTTTTTAAAAGGAAGATTAAGTTTACTCCCCAACTGTTTCTTTTGGGAATTTTTGTGGACTTTAATGTTAAAGAAACTATCTTAATGTTGAATTTAATAACAGCAGCAAGATTACTGGTAGGTCAATATTGGAAGAAGGATACTCTGCCTTCTTCAGAAAAATGGGTATTTAAGGTTTCTAATTTAGCAGAAATGGCTAAAATTTCTGCTTAAAGGACCATTCACAAGAGAGATATCTTAACGTATGGAGAAGATGGATAGAATATGTTCAGAAGAAATATGGAATTACAAAGTTTCACTTATTCTATGAGTAATGATTTTGTTTATAAACTTATGATGTTAAAGTTTGAAGAGAGTTAAGGGTTAATATGATTTTGTTCATTGTATAATTAGTAAACTTAAATAGATTATGTTTAATATGTTTGCATAGTCCTGTATTTTGCTCTGGGAAGTCGGGGGGGGAGGGGGGGATGGGTTGAAGTTTAAGTAGTTCAGATAAAGTAGAAATAGTCTTATTGTATATAATATTAATGTTTTAATTTTGAGAGAGGAACTGCTCGGGCATTTCCCCTGGACCGCATCAAGAGGGAGAAGAAGAAGGTGAGAAGTAAGTAGGAAGGTGGAGGTGAAGGAGGAGAGGGGGTGAGTGAAGAAAAAGAGGGAAAGAAGTAAGTTGGTTTGAGGTGGGATGCGGTTTGGGGGGAAATGGGCGGCCAAGACCGAATGTGGTGTGTATCAATTTGTTTTATTTTTTTATCTGAAATATTTGTAAGATTGTTATGTATGGTAAAGTTGAAAATAAAAAATTTTACAAAAAAAAAAAAAAAGGTCCTGTGCTCTGGCCAAACCCCCATGCTTTCAAGGGTCTGCAACTTAAATAGATCCTTTCTGTGGCTAGGAAAGACTAGAAAGAGCAAAATCCAACTGTGATTGGGAAAAAAAGGGTCTTCTCAGTCACACACACAGACATACACATATTTCCTTTGTTCCACTGGGCTTTAAACTTAAAATTTAGAGGTACTCACCTTCACCTTCTTTCCAAAGCAGTCCTTGAGCTCAAACCCAAAACTCCCTTTATTACCCTGGCTCCACATGGGCAAGGCCTGGGAAACCCACCTACAGACACAAGGGGGTCTGCTGCCGGCAATATGGGGCTTACTAGTCTCAGTCCATTGGAGAGGTTAGCTTGGAGTCCCATCCTGGGGTGGCCAAATTGTTGAAGGAAAAGTTTTCATCCTGGTTCATCCAAACCGGGGATAAATAAACAACATGGCGACTGCTTTAGAGAGAAGATTGCAGTTTATTGGAGAGCCAGAAAGATGGTTCTTGCAGGAAAGACCAGAGGAAAAAAAGGGCTGAGCACATGGGTATAGGTTTTTATACCCTCTCTAGCTTTTTGTTTGGAATAGTTTCCTGTTCCTGTGGCATGAACTTTGAGGCTATTTCCTGTGTCACGTATTCTGACCTCTGGGTGTGCCCTTTGGCCTTTGTGAGTTAATCCTACCATGTCCTGTCACAGGTGATGTATGCAGATTTTAGGTCTTTGTATTCTTGAGCTTCTGGTTCCAACTTTCCTGATGGTTTACATTTGCATTTGTACAGGGCTGGCTTCTGCTTGGGGGAGGGAGAACTGGGGCTATCAAGGAAAACTGGGCATGCTTTTCTGTCTCTTTAAGATCCTTGACGAAATATATTTTTCTGCCCTTTTTAATATTTCCTTCTCTGGGGAGCTGACTTCCCACACAGGCATTGAAGTTGGAAGTATCAGGTGATGACATGGAGGGAATGCATTTAAATGCTGGTTAGAATCTTGCAATCCAATCTCTTACCTGACAATAGATTCTGATATGATTCCTTAAGGCAAAAAAATAATTTCCAGACAAATGAATAGAAATAATTGCTTCACTATTATACATTTGCAGTCTAATTTAAATGTTTTAAATTGCAGATACTTTCTTTCCTCCTATCAAAAGAAGGTTATTTTGTTCCTGTATGAGATTATCAGTTCCCACACAAGATTTTTCACTTGTCTTCTGTGGAGGAAAAAACATGTTATCTCTAAGATGGTACACATTCAATTCACTGACAAATAGTTTGGAATATTGGAAAAAGCTATAATAATTTCAGAACAGAAACCTCCACAGATTTACTACAGAGGCATTTCTTTCCCTTCCAGTTATGATAAAGAAAAATCACATCACTCAAATTGAGTAAGCTTTGACCTATGAGATCTGTAGTACATAATGTTTGGTATGAGAGCCTCTGTGCATCTATATTGCCTCATAACCCTTCACCTTAGATTCATTCATCAGCTGTGTTTCTAACCCCTGGCTATATGAGCAAACATTACTCAAGACCAAACAAGAATTTATTCACCTATCATTTCTCTTCTATCTTATTTTGTTTCGGTACACATGATTTTGTAGTCCATGAATATGAAGTTATGCTGTTGTATATAACCCACTTCTTAATAAGAACATACAATCATTAGCAATGGTCTGCTAGATCAGATCTCTGGTATATCTAGTATTTCTGTTCTGACAGTGGCCAACCAACTTTACAAGGAAGCCTAATAGTCTCTCAGCAGATGACTTTCTTTCTTTTTTTTTTTTTTGAAGAAATTTTATTGTTTTTTTTTTTCATTTTTACATAAAAGTGCTTAAGAAACAATGTGGTGATTGGGCTATCAATTATCCAGAAACAAAATCATACATATATCACACAGATTAATTCCTTAAAACTTCCCTTTCTATTTCCCACATATTATTTTACCAATTAAAATTATTACATTTATAAAAAAAAAGCTCAATCCAATCGGTCATCAATCACATTTCAATTATAAGAATCCAAATTCTGTTTTTAACTTTACTATTTTAGAAATTACCATATTCCAATTAAGCTTATGTAGACATATTAACACTTCGGGGATCCCTCATTTCTCTTTTCCCTATTATGATGATTCTATCTAAAATAAATATATTATCCCAAAAAGCCACATCCTTACATTTTTTTTAAATATAACCTATTGCTTAAACTAATACATCATTTATTAATACTATTATTTCTCTTATCACAAATATCTTCTCCCTCTATTACAAAATAGTTATCTTGGTTAAAATAAAGATATCACTCCAAAGAGCTACATTTCTGTCTATTTTAAATATATATTCTATCAATCAATTAAGTAAAATTTACCCCTTCAACTATTTATCATCTCTAATACCAAATATTATTACAAAAATATCCTTTTACAGAATCATCTATTTCATTTGTTATTAAAACAATCCAAGTGTCAACAACCTTTTTAACCCATTCAGTGGAATTTTAAACCATATTTTTTTATAAATATTTTTATTGAGTTTTATAAAGGTAATAAAGGGATAGGATCAAAAAGGATAAGACTACGGGAAACCTACAAAAAGGTTAGACCAGGGGAAAGGGGTAACACAAAAGTGGGATTAATCCCACAAAATAACATCGCTTCAGCAAGTCTACCAGTCTGGGTTTACATATTAAATCTTAATAATTACTCTATTAAACAACTTTCCATATAATCATGTAAATAACAAATTAGTCAATAAATCTCATTTATTTCTCTACTTAAGAATGCTTAGTATTAATTAATTATAATTACTTTAAAATAATAATATATTACATATTAATTATAGTTTACCATATATTTAAGATCACAAATATACAAAGAGGAAGAAGAAGAAGAAGAAATAAGAACAAGTTCATACAAATAATCATGGAATATAAATACAAATGATCAATTATCTCTTTAAATTTCATAACCTTTTCTCATTCTAGCGTGTTTCTAACCAATAATAAAAATTTCCCCATGTTTTAAAGTAAATTGTGTCTTCTTTCTCTTTCATTTCTAAAGTCAATCTATCCATTTCTGCACATTCAGGTATTTCTGTTATTATAGCCTGGTCAGATGGTAAATTTTCATTTTTCCAAAATTGGGCAAATATTATTCTTGTGGTTGTCAACACATGCAATATTAAATACTCATTCTCTTTTCCATAATTCAAACCTAATATTCCTAACAAACAGAGTTCTGGTTTAAATTCTATCTGTATTTTAATCATCTTTTCTAGCCACATATGGATCTTAAACCAAAACTTTTTAGCATTAGGACATATCCACCAGAGATGGTAATAAGTGCCTGGTTGTTGTTTACATTTCCAGCACATATTTGATACACTTTTAAACATTTTCTCTAATCTAACTGGTGTCATGTGCCATCTATAAAACATTTTATATAAGTTTTCCTTATATGCAGCTGCTTTAATAAATTTAATATTTCGGTCCCATAGTTTTTGCCAATCTTCTAAATCTATAGAATAACCAAAATTCTTTGCCCACACTATCATTGTTTCTTTCACTTGTTCTTCTTCTATCTTCCAGTTTAGCAGGAATTTATAAAGTTTCTTAATCAGATTTTCATCTGTTTTCAAACGTATTTTATCTAGTGGTGTCTGTTCTTTCTAAAATCCCATTACTTTTACATCTTTTTCATATCTTGTTTGAATTTGCAAGTATG
Organism: Crotalus tigris; assembly: GCF_016545835.1. Taxonomy (NCBI): domain Eukaryota; kingdom Metazoa; phylum Chordata; class Lepidosauria; order Squamata; family Viperidae; genus Crotalus; species Crotalus tigris. The sequence goes on along the minus strand of NW_024097081.1, from coordinate 181,419 downwards.
ACCACCATGTTAAGTCAATGCCAGTTTGTTGAAGTTCTTGCCTATCTTTAAGTTTTCCTTCTTTATCTAAAATGTCTTTATAGGCCACAAGTTTGTCATAGTTAATTAAATTAGGATACGCAAATGCTTCCATTGTGGAAAGCCACTCATGTATTTTCATATAAATTTTCTTTTTAACTATCTCCCACTCTGAAAGTAATACATTCCTTATGGCATCGGTTTGGAAATATTTATGTACTTTGTTTTTCTCATACCAAAGGAAAGCATGCCAACCCAGTTGCAAATCATGTCCCTCTAAGTAAAGAAGTCATTTATTTCTCAGTGTGATCCATTCTTTAAGCCACAACAAAATAGTGGCTTGGTAATAAAGTCTCCAGTTTGGGAGCCCAAAGCCCCCTGTTTTTGATTCTTGTAGCAATTTAATTTTGATTCTTGCTTTTTTCCCTTGCCATATAAACCTCATTATTGTTGCATTTAAGTCATCAAAAATTTCTGGCTTAGTTGAACAGGAACCATCTGAAATAAAAATAACAATTTAGGTAGGATACTCATCTTAATGGTCGCTATCTTTCCTAGTAATGATAATTGAAATTTTTTCCACTTCTCCAAATCCATTTTTATTTGATTCAATAATCTTCCATAGTTATCTTCTTTTATTGTTATACATTTTGATGTTAAATAAATACCTAAATATTTAACTTTTTAACTATCTGGAGATTTTTTTTCCCCACAAATTGAGCTTTCTGTTTTTCTGTTAAATTTCTTGTAAGTACTTTAGTCTTTTCCCTATTTATTTTCAACCCAGCCTCCAAATTCCTTTATTTTCTGCAATAATTTAGTGGCTGTTTCCAAAGGCTCCTCCAAGATAAAAGCCAAATCATCTGCAAAAGCTTGTAATTTATATTTCTGATCTTTTATCTCCAGTCCTTTGATCTCCCCATCTTGTCTAATATTCCTGGCCAACACTTCCAATGTAAGAATAAATAACAAGGGAGACAGTGGACATCCCTGTCTTGTACCCTTCCTAATCTCAAAATTATCTGTATAGTCTCCATTTATAAGTATCTTTGCTGATTGTTCATTGTAGATTTCTTGAATTGCATTTATAAAATTTTCACCGAAGTCCATCACTCGCAATTGATGAAACATAAATTGCCAGTTAAGATTATCAAAAGCTTTTTGTGTATCCAAAAATATCAATGCCATTTGTTTCCCCGGATGTTTTTCATAGTATTCTAACACTTTTAAAATAATTCTTAAGTTATTCTTTATCTGTCTTTTAGGCAAAAAGCCATTTTGATCTAAATGAATAAATTCATTCAAAAATTTATTCTTTCCGCTATTATTGCTGTAAATATTTTGTAGTCCACATTTAATAGTGATATTGGCCTATAGTTTTTAATTTGTGTGAGATCAGTATCATCTTTGGGAATCAGAGAAATGTTAGCTTCTGTCCAGGATTTTGGTATTTTCATCCCCAAAAAAGTTTCATTACAAAGATCTTTCAGTATTGGACTTATTATATCTTATAATATAATAAGATATTGGTATCTTATTATACCATGGTATCCTTTTGCGACCACTTGAAGGGGTGGGAGTGGGAGGCACCGTTTTAGGGGGTTCTCCTCCTACCTCTCTGGCCGGTCGCAATCGGTATTGGTGGGAGGGCAGAGGTCAACCCCGAGGCCCTTTGAATGCGGTGTGCCTCAGGGGTCGGTCCTCTCCCCCCTCCTATTTAACATTTATATGAAGCCGCTGGGTGAGATCATCAGACAGCACGGGGTGAGGTTTCATCAGTAGGCTGATGATACCCAGTTATATATCTCCTCCCCGAACTCTCTCAGTGAAGCGGCCGATGTGATGGGCCGTTGCCTCGAAGCCGTGAGGGTCTGGATGGGGGTTAACAGGCTCAATCCTGACAAGACCGAGTGGCTTTGGATGTTGCCTCCCAAGGACCATGTCGACTGTCCAGTGTTGACTCTTGCGGGAGAAAATATATCCCCTTCGGAGCGGGTTCGCAACTTGGGTGTCCTCCTTGATCCACAGCTGAATTTGGAACATCATTTGACAGCAGTGGCTGGGAGGACCTTTGCACAAGTTCGTCTGTTGCACCAGTTGTGACCCTACCTGGACCGGGAGGCTCTCCTTACAGTCACTCATGCCCTTGTCACCTCACGTCTGGACTACTGCAACACGCTGTACATGGGGCTACCCTTGAAAAGTATTCGGAGACTACAGTTGGTCCAGAATGCAGCCACGCGAGTGATAGTGGGTACTCCTCGATACACCCACGTTACACTTATCCTCCGTGAGCTGACAGGTTGCCTATTGGTCTCTGGGTCCAATTCAAGGTGTTGGTTATTACCTTTAAAGCCCTATATGGCTCAGGGCCAGGCTATTTGCGAGACCGCCTACTACCTCATAGTTCCCTTCATCTGGTTAGATCCCACAGGCTGGGCCTCCTTCAGGTCCCGTCGGCCAAGCAGTGCCATTTGGCAGGGCCACGGAGGAGGGCTTTCTCTGTGATGGCACCCACATCTTGGAACCAGCTCCCCCCGGAGATTAGGACTGCTCCCACCCTGTTGGTTTTCCGTAAGCTGCTTAAGACCTGGCTTTTCCGGCAGGCCTGGGGTTTATAAAATCTGACCGCTGGATGACTGTTCTTGTACCGTTTGTTTTGTTATGTTTTATGTGTTTTTATTGTTAGCCACCCAGAGTCCTCCGGGAGTGGGGCGGCTTATAAATTTTAAAAATAAAAATAAATAAATTATAAAGCTACATAAAATTCTGCTGGTAAACCATCAGGTCCCAGAGTTTTATCTTTTTTTTTGTCTTTTTTATTTTCTCGTTCAACATATTTTGCATGTTCTCTGGTATCTTTGGAAGGTTTGCTTTTCTTAGGTATTCCTGTATTGCCTCCTTGGAAACCACCTCCGCCTTATAAAGTGTCTCATAGTAAGTTTTAGCATTTTTTTTCAAAAAAACCCAACACATTTTTAAATCTAACTCTAGCTTTCTTTCTATGCCAAACCGGTTTCCAAGATAAAGCCTCAGCATCATCAAACCTCAACATTTCTCAATACATCAAAATAGTCAAAGTTCTCTTCTCTTTCTTCTAATATCATTTGAATAGTATAGTCAATTTTATTCCTTATTAAAGTTGCTACTTGATTGTCCACATTATCACAATTTTCAATAACTTGTACCTGAATGTCAAGCTCTGTTATTTTTGGGAGATCAAATAGTTCAGTTAATGTTATTCTTTGATCATCAATGTTCTCCATAGGTCGTAAGTAGGATTGTGTAGAATTAATTTGCTCAGTAGTTTCTACTGTAAGTTCATAATTGAATTGTAAGTGCAGTTCCTCTGTCTCGTTCAATTGTATAATTTGCTGAGTGGGAACCTCTCTAGGGTTGCTCTCTTCTTCCTCTGTTATTCTTTGATCTGTAGTTTGAACTGATGGTTGAAAGTCAATTTGTAGTTCTCTAATATCATCTCTGATTTTTCTCCAAGATTTGATATAAGCTTTCATATAGTTTGTAGTTACCAAAATCTTTTCCAATATAAGTTCATAGTTGAGCTGTGGATAAGCTTCTTCCATTCAATGATGAGATAGACTTTGATCAAGAATAGTCTATGATCTTTTAGTGGAGGCTATATTTCAAAAAGGTCAACAAATATCCACCTATACAGTTGTAATGGCACTTTTCGCCACAAGATGTCCTCAGTGGACTGTAAACTCTTTCTTCCAAGTAGGTAAAAGTTTATCTCTTCCGGGAAACATAAAAAGCAAAAGCAGGTATCTCCAGTATAATAGATAAAGTAAAAAATATAGTGTTTCTTTTTTATTATTTTCAGGGCCCTTAGGTGTCCACAAAAAAAATCAAGTAGTCAATAAAACTTTAACTATTTTAGTTCTTTTAAAACTTTCTTTCCCAAGTAGACAGAAGCTGCTTTCTTAAGACAGGAAAGTGATCAAAAACTTTTTACAGGGAAATAGTCAGGACAGAGAGAGGGAGGAAAGGTCTCACCCAGATTCACCACGGTGATTCTTTATGCTTAGATGATTTTCTGACTTCAGTTGGTGCAGCAAAGTCCATTGCACATTTTGGGCAGCTGGCCACGTAGCTTTCTATGTCCTTTTTTATGGATGGCCACCAAAATTGCCATTTAATTTCTGGCATCTGCCAGAAAGTTCTTTCTCCCTGGTAAATGTTTGAGCTTAAATTGGAACTGGTGAAAATGCTGGGACCAGCGGGCTTGTTTGGGATTGAGCTTCCTGGGCGCTTTCAGGGCTTCCAAATTTTTGTGATGTTGAATTTATTAACTGCAGCAAGGTTACTAGTAGGTTTATATTGGAAGAAAGATTCCTTGCCTATTTTAGAAGAATGGATATTTAAAGTATCTAGTTTTGCAGAAATGGCAAAAAATTCTGCTTATTTAAAGGATCATACACAAGAAAGATATATTACTGTATGGGGAAGGTGGATAGATTATATTCAGAAAAAGTATGGAATTAAAAAGTTTCATTTATTTTATGAATGAATATCAAATATTATAGAGAATTGTTTTATAGGTTATGGAGTTAAAGGTTAATTATGATATTTTTTTTTCTCTTTTTTTTCTTTTTTCTTAATTATTATAATTTTCTTTTTTTTTAACCCTGTATTCTGCTCTGGGAAGTGAAGGGAGGGGAGTTGGGGGTGGGAGGGAGGGTAAGGGGGGGGGTTTCTCTACTTTAAAATTTTATTGTATTTTTATAAATGATTGTGTTTTAAAAAATAAAAAAAATTCAATAAAAAAAGAGAGACCCTGGTGTTGTTGTCTGACCTACCTGCTCGCCTGCCAGGCTCAGTAGGTCAGGGCTTTGCTGCCCCCAGTACCTGGTTGATTTTCCCATCTGCTGGTTGGCTGTGCGTTCTGCACTCAGCCCAACATCCCTTGGAGGGATAGTAGTCCCCAGATCCACAATGGACCCTTCTTGGGAGCACTGTGCCTCGAACCCAAGGTCTGCAGATGGATAGTCAGGGGTGGCTACAGGGCCCTAGTATCCCATGGACCCCAAGGTGATGCCTGAGGTGCCAGAGTCAGGAGTAGCCTCTCTGTTTGCCCCCCTTACAGAGGACTTCCTTCTGGGAGCTAGTGCAGAATTGAGCTTGCTCCGTTGCTGTGTTGCCAGTTCTTGCGCATGATGAATTGTGTGGAAACCCCAAGTCAGTTTCCCTGTCTGGAGTGTTACTGGTTCTGGGTGAATAATGTGAATGCCCCCGGGTGACTCCCTGGCTGGAGTACGTATGGGTGTATGGAGTAATTCCCTGCCCCATGACTTCCTGTTCGGAGCACTTGCGGAATCTTGAGATGGGGGATCAATGATCTCCTCAGCTGCCAGTAATGGCTGCTGACATTGATCCTCAGAATGTACTCTATAACCTTCCTCCCCCCCAGTGCAGAGCTAGGAGCAGAAGGGTGCAAGTCCAGTCTCATACGCAGCTGATCTATGTGCTGCCAAAGAACGCGACCGTCTTCCAAGGACACTTCATAGGACAGAGGTCCAGAGACCTTGCAGACCACAGCTGGTACCCACGGATGACCAGGCCCATAGTTCCAAGTCCAAACCGGAACACCCACTTGCAGGCTCCTCGCTGCCCGAGGATGCGACCCCTGAGATGCCACCCGATCTGGGTACAGTCTGTCCAGCTTAGTGATGAGTCGGCAACCCCAGCGAAGTTCAGCAGGGCTCTTCCCTGTGGCTGTGCAGGGTGTGGTGCGATGTGCAAGAAGAAAGTCTGCTAACCTGTGATGCCAGTCACCGTAAGTCAGTCTCTTGAGGGCGTCCTTGGTGGTGCACACCATATGCTCAGCCATCCCATTGGTGGATGGATGGAAGGGAGCCAAAGTTGCATGGCAGATCATGTTGGCCTGGAGAAAAGCCTGGAACTCAGAAGAAGTGAATTGAGGACTGTTATCTGAAACTAGAACATTTGGAAGGCCATGAGCTGCAAAAATACCTCTCAGCACCTGGATAGTCTTGGCAGTTGTAGTAGAGGTCACAGGAACAACTCTAGCCACCTGGAATGGCTATCAACGACAACCAGGAAGAATTGCCCCTGAAAGGGCCCAGCGTAATCTATAAGTACCCTAGACCATAGGGTTTGAGTTTCTTCCCACCTATGAACTGGGGCCTGAGGCATTTCAGGCCATGACTGTTGGCACACGTGGCACCCATGCACCTGGGCCTCGATGGCCTTTTCAAGGCCAGGCCACCACAAATGGCTGAGTGCAAGCGCTTTCATCCTGACCATCCCAGGATGTCCCTCATGCAGAGAGATTAAGATTCTAGACCTCAATAAGGCTGGGATCACCACCCTACTGCCCCATAATAAGTACCCCTTGAAAGTGGACAACTCATGCCTCTTATGCCAGAACCCCTGGAACTCAGTGTCAGGGCATGTGTCAGGCCAACGTGACAATACCCACGTCAACACACGTGTAAGTGTGTGCTCAGTGGCAGTTTCTGAAGCCACATCCCTAGCATTGAGGGGAGACTCAGGCAACTCTTGAATGGACAGAATATTTACTGCAGGAGCAGGGTCAGGCTCCAAGATTGGCAGGGGTAATCTACTCAGGCCGTCAGCATGGCCCATTTTCCTTCCAGGTTTGTGAATCAGCGTGTAGTCATATGCTGACAAGAAAAAGGACCATCTCAGCATATGGGGAGAAAGGATATGTGGGGTCTGTTTGTTCATGGTAAACAACCCCAGCAGTGGCTTATGGTCAGTGTAGTCCATGAAGTGGCGGCCATATATGAAATCATGAAATTCCTAATGCCAGCCACAATGGCCAGCGCTTCCCTGTCAATCAGAGCGTAATTACGCTCAGCAGAAGACAATGTTCTAGAACAGTGGTTCTCAACCTTTCTAATGCCGCGACCCCATAATACAGTTCCCCATGTGGTGGTGACCCCCAACCACTTATACATCACCGGGTGCCAGGGGCGTGGCCAAAGAAAAGGGGGAAAAATGGCAGACAGCCTTGTTTGGCGACCCCCGTGAAATGATCGTTCGACCCCAAATGGGGTCCTGACCCACAGGTTGAGAACCACTATTCTAGAATAGTAAGCCACAGGGACCTGTGTCCCATCAGCCATCAGATGACTAAGAACTGCCCCTACTCCATATGGAGAAGCATCGCAGGCAATGCAAACAGGCAGTTGCTCATTGAAGTGAGCTAGTACAGCATTGGAAGTAAGCAAGGCTTTAACCTCATTGAAACTTTTTTCATGGACCTTAGTCCACTGCCAACAGGCTTCTTTGTCTAAGAGCCCTATGCAAGGGCTCAGCTATTGCAGCTTTATGTAGCAGAAATGCATGGTAGAAGTTCAAATGCCCCAAAAAGGCTTGTAGCTCGCCTTTAGACCTAGGGCTTGGGGCTTGCTGGATGGCTTTTAATTTAGCTGCCAAAGGATGAATGCCTTGAGCATCTATCCTGAATCCCAAAAAGTCAGTAGAATTAACTCCTATCTTACACTTGTCCTTTTTTAATTTAAGGCCTGCTCTTCTAAAACGAAGCAAGACAGTCCTCAATCTTTCTGCCAATGTTTGAGATGATTGCCCTGCAATGAGGACATGATCAAAATATGAACAGACTCCAGGAATACCCCTCAATGTGTTTTCCATGACACTTTGGAATATACCAGGGGCTACATTCACCCCAAATTGCAATCTCTTTACTTTAAAAGCCCCTCTATGGGTCACAATTGTCTGTGCTTCAGCAGCTGCCTCATCAACAGGCAACTGTTAATAAGCCTGTGCCAGGCCAAATTTTGCAAAAATGTGCCCCCTCTTAGGGAAGCCAGAATGTGACTCACTACCGGTACTGGATAAGCGTGTTGCTGTAATGCCTTGTTCAGTGTGCACTTGTAATCTGCACAAATACATATGTCCCCATTAGCCTTAAGAGGCTTTACTATTGGGGCCTCCCAAGGACTAAAATCTACAGGTTCTAAGATGCCCTGCTAGAGCAATTTGTCCAGTTCAGCATCAATCTTGCCTTTGAAGGCAAAAGGTACCCTCCTAGGCTTGACCCTAATGGATGTTTTGGAAGGATCTAAGCGTAATGAAACTGGAGGCCCCTTATAGGATCCAAGCTCAGAACTAAACACATCTGCAAAGTCTTTGCAGACTTCTGCAAGACTTAACATTTGCAAATGGTGCAGCCCCATGACCTGGATTCCCAGAGCCTCAAACCAATCGAGTCCAATGAGACTCGTGCATTCACCCTCAGCAACCAACACATCTAATGGACCCTCAAAATTCTTGTACTGTACCTTAAGGGTGGCCTCCCCCTTAACACACACCTTAGAATTCTGAAAGTCTGTGAGTATCACATTGGATGGCCTGAGTTTAACTCAAAGGCCACTGCTGCTACAAATCTTCCTGAGTGTGTTGAGGGAAATTATGGAAAGAGCGGACCCCGTGTCCAACTCCATGGATAAAGGAACCCCTTGCAATCTTACTTTAAAGGACAGTTTCTTTTTTAGGGTTTTGTGTGTGCCTGACACTTCTGCGTGCTACGCAGAAACCCACCCTATTTTGACTGGGGATCCTGGTACCTTTCAGATGCAATTCTTTTCTAGGTTGTACCTTCTGATGACCCAAACAGATGGATGCGTTGTGGCCTTGCCTGCCACACGTTCTGCAAATGGCGGAGCGGAACCGGCAGTCAGCTCGTTTGTGGCATCCTCCGCACCCGAAGCATTGAAGGGCTGTTGAAGCCTTTTCTGTTCGCTCTTTCTGTCTTCTTCCGGCTGCTTGGTAAAGCTTGTCCACCTCATCTTCAGGAACTTCTTCCGACTCTTCTCGCGCGTTCTCCTGGTGGATGGCGACGGTCTCCGGAGAGCTTCTGGTGGGCCACATGTTCTTTACTGCCCCTCCTGCTGCTTCCTCTGCTGTAACCTCTCGAAGAGCATCTTGGAAAGAGACATCTTCCTTAGCGAAGATCATTTGCTGTAAGTCTCTATTCCTTAACCCGCATACAAAACGGTTGTGCAGCCTTTCTTCTAAGTCTTTAAACTCACACGGACTAGTTGCTTTTCTCAAGGCCGCAATAAAGTCCTTTGCTGCAATAAAGTCCTGCCTTCTGATCCCTTTGTTCAAACGTGTGTCTCCATGCAATGACGGACAACTTGGGCTGGAAATGTTCTTTTAGAAGCTTGTTTAAATCTGTGTACATTACACCTTCCAAAGAGGCGGGGGCCACTAGATTTTCAGCGATCTCAAAAGTCTCTTGTCTGCATACACACAACAAAGTGGCAGCCTTTAGCCCATCTTCACGAATTCGGTTGACTCTGAAGTAGTTCTCCACTCTCGCAACGTATGACTCCCATCTTTCCGGGTGTGAGACGTCGAATTCTGATAAGCGGCCGATCTTTGCCATTGTAGCCTGCGCTTCATCACTCACTTCTTCAGGGAAAGAGTCTTTCAGCCAAACTCACCCTCCAGCAACGCTGTACTGGCAGGATGGATGCTGACGTTAATGCCGTTTTCCCTCTGCAGGACTTCTTTTGGGTGAGTCTTATAGCTTCCTTGTATTTATCTTGTGAAGCCTCCCACCTTTGTCGCCAGTGTTAAGTCCTTGAAGTGAAGGTGAAGGAAGAGGACACATCTCTGTGGAACAACTCTTTATTGTGCTTCAGTCAAAACTCCAACAATGAGCAGAGGCACACAAGGCCTCCTTTTATATGTCCCGATCCCCGGACAACATGGTTACATAATCAGGCACTTTTCGTGCCTTGCACACGCGCGCAAAGCCAGCGCCACTCAGTCTGGTCCCGGACAGTTTTTGCAAAGCCCGGGACCATTGCAATGTCCTGAGCCTACATTTGCAGGCTCAGGACACAACAACTACTATTACTTTATGGTAGTTAGTTTTAAACATCCCAAGATATTATTGATATGTTGGGCCTGGATACAAAAAACAACTGCCAACTGATTTCCACTTTTAACATGACCTACAGAAGAGGTTGAACAGAGGTTGAACAACTGGCTGGTTGTTATATCAAGAAACATTTATGCAATAGAGGAAAGAAGACATAAAATAGCTGTGAATTGCTAAGCAGCTCCTCAATTTTCATATATTTTTACTTCCTGCATCCTTTTACTTTGTTTTTAGTTCCTGAATTTATTTTATTTTCTAAAATAAAATCAGACATGCGGCAAACTGAGCTAACAAAACAGACTTTCTTTAAAGAAAATGCAACTATTACAAAAGATTTGAGACATAAGTGAGAAATGACATATTTAATAATATCACTATTACTACTATTACTATTACTATTAATAATATTAATAATACTATTAATACTACTACTACTAATATAATAATATTATATTTGAATAGGGGTGTAAGATGTAAAAACCCCAAATTTTGATACTCACAATACAAAGACAAGTCTGGTTAACAAAACAAAGGTTTATTGGAGAATAACATAAACAGAATAAAAGAGAAAAGAAAAAGAATAGAAGAGAGGAGCGTTTGCAAACGCGGCCCCCTGGATCCTTCCCTATGGATTGGATTCCAGGAGCACACTGACCTGGTTTCAGGTGATGCATTTTATAGCCCTACAATGCATTGTCACATCTCTTTCATCTTAATGGTGTTCTCTGAAGTTGTACTTTGTTAACCTGACCTCTTCCGTCCATCTGCTGTTATCTTGTTTATTTGGAATTCTCACTTTGGGTTAAAATCCCCTTCTTTGATAGTGATTTCTACTCAAAGTGTAAGTTCCTGTGTCTGGAGGAATTTTAGGCAGGAAATAGTAAACATTTGGTCATATATTGGCATTGCATTGTTACATTTGTGTTACAGTGTTACATTTGTACTAAAGAGACAGTTTCATTTCTACAATTATTTTTCTATAATTTTATAAAAGAATAACTTTTATTTCCTTCAATCCCCCCTTTTTCTCTTCCACCTGAATTTATTCTTTTATACTTTTAACAGTTCATAACATCCTATATTTTCTTTAGATGGCTGTGCAAGCAAGTTTTCATATTCTGAGTCTTCTTTCCCCAATGTTCCTTAAAGTATTGGGCCCATGGTCCTTCCTTCTACCAAAGAAAGTACTAAGGAAACAACAGTAGCAGAAGAAAAACTTTTCAACACATAGTCCAGGTTCTAGGAACACGTCCAATCCATTGAAATTTTTCTCCCACTTAGATGGAAACAATTCAACAGGTGAGGCAGATTAAAATTTCATTTTCAGGCCATCCAGCTGCAAAGTTTGTCACTGGAGAGGATATGATGGGACTTTCCATGGACTCACGCCTTGATTCCTTAAATCAGGAGGACTTGGCATGGTTGAGACCACCCAGGACTGGTATTTCTAGGTGACAGTTCTTTTCACCAGAATCCACTCTCCAGGAACAATGGCCTGTACTGAGATAGAAGACAAAACCTGCGCCACATTATGCAAATACTGAGTAACTTTCTTCTCTTCTTCATTGACATTCTTGAACCTTCATGTAACAAAAACCTCCCATTTCAAAGAAACAAAAACAACTTTCCAGTTGAGGCCCATATTGACATGGCCTCACCACTAAATGTTGTAAAGCTTTTTTTTTTAATTTTATCACATATTTGTTTAACTAAAGTATAAATACAACCATCCTGCTGTAGAAAATATTAATCATCCCTTGTAAGCCCCCTTCAGTGGCTGCTTCTGTGTTCTAGCCATTGTTGTTGTTTTTTTCTTTTTTCTTTTCAACATCCCTCTCCCATCTTGCAACATCCATCTCCCATCTTTAGTACATTCTTATTCCTTCAACATTCTAAGGCTTGTGTTAAGGCATACAATTCACATGTTTGGGCTGACCACTTTAATGGCAGTCTCCCTGCTTAATGCATGCAATTCACAAGTATGTGCAAACCAACTTAAAACAACTTTCCTGTTTCTTTCTTTTATTACCAATTCCTTCCTTCCCTTCTGCCACTCTAGCATAACTTTTCTTCTTCCGCCAGTATTCAAGACTTCATAAACATACTTGGAGTGAGTGCATTGTCACATCTCTTTCATCTTAATGGTGTTCTCTGAAGTTGTACTTTGTTAACCTGACCTCTTCCGTCCATCTGCTGTTATCTTGTTTATTTGGAATTCTCACTTTGGGTTAAAATCCCCTTCTTTGATAGTGATTTCTACTCAAAGTGTAAGTTCCTGTGTCTGGAGGAATTTTAGGCAGGAAATAGTAAACATTTGGTCATATATTATAATAATAATAATAGTAAAGTTGGAAGGGACCTTGGAGGTCATCTAGTCCAACCCCCTGCTCGGGCAGGAAACCCTACACCATTTCGGACAAATGGCTGTCCAGTCTCTTCTTAAAAACTTCCAGTGTTGGAGCATTTACTGCTTCTGGAGGCAAGCTGTTCCACTGATTAATTGTTCTCACTGTCAGGAAGTTTCTCCTTAGTTCTAGGTTGCTTCTCTCCTTGATTAGTTTCCACCCGTTGCTTCTTGTCCTGCCTTCAGGTGCTTTGGAAAATAGCTTAATTCCCTCTTCTTTATGGCAGCCCCTGAGATACAGTGTTACATTTGTACTAAAGAGACAGTTTCATATATTGGCACTACATTTCTACAATTATTTTTCTATAATTTTATAAAAGAATAACTTTTATTTCCTTCAGGGGGTTGGATTAGAGGACCTCCAATGTCCCTTCCAACTCTGTTATTTAGTCATTCCCTATTTTCCAACTTCATGTTTGTATTCCATCACAATATGTGATATTCTGTAATATTTCATCAATATGGAATTTTAAAGTATAGTGTTGTAATAATTTAGTCCTCTTTGAGAATGCCTGTAAGTTTGCAAGGGAAACAGTCTTGTGCTAACCTGTTCAGGTTTTTAAGGTTCTGTATTACCTCCAGCCCTAATGAATAGTGATGTAAAGATTCTGAGATAAATTTTTAATGGCTTTGAAGCTGTATTCAACATTGTGATATACAGCTACATTGGGGGGGGGGGGTAGGGAGGGAATTTAGCATAATCATGATATGGATATAAATGAAATGATATGAATGAATTGAGTTTCTCTTCATTACTAATTTGGAACAGATGTAACTAGATTCAGCACAAGAAAAACTTTTGAATACATTTTTCCTTATCTTTCAATATTCCCTAAATCATCATAGTCTTAGTGTTTAATTATTACTGGACAAATACTACCATAATCAAAATATAATTGTTCTGCCCAGACGGAACTCGTGGCTCTGATTCCAATCTAAACAGTCAGATAACTCGATAGAAATGAATTAAAACAAATATTTATTGTCCAGGAATTCTAAGCAGAGACTTACTATGCTGTAGATGCATCTGGTTTTCCATATTTGTTCATTCCTATAGATAATTTAATATTGAATTTTCCCCTCTTCTTCTGCTGAAAGTCACATGTGGCTGGATGAATAAAGGCTTGCATCTGGCTTGTGTCCAGGAAGTCTCCCAATGACCCTTTTTGACTCCTCCCACTGACCCATCAACATACCCAGCATTTAACCCAATAACTGCCAGACATTCTAACATACTAACACATGCTCCCTAGTTAGAGTTACGTAGATCTATGCTAAGTCCAGAACAATAATGTATTAGTTGCATCTCATAATAGTACAAGAAAACATAAAAAAAGAAAAAGATCTGAATGTCTAGGTTAGGGACAGATCATTATGGAAAAGATCTATTGCCCATGTAATCAAAGTAAATTAATTGAAACACTGTTGTTGATTAATGTAGAAGGGCAAACTAGTGGCATGGGAGAGCTTCATATAGCTGTGGAGTTTAATGCACACTGACCTAGGTTAAACGTTCTTTATCTACAATCCTATTCCAAAATTTGGAAACTAATAGAAGAATTTATTAGCAACAAAAAATGATGGGTAATAAATTAGATATATTATTTGTTGAATTTTCATTCAACATGCAGTGGACATAACGCCTTTCTCCATTTTTTCTCATTTATCTTACCAGTTACTAAAATGGATTGTACTTAATGGCTGTATAAATTTACCTGACTTTTTGGTGGCAACAACAGCCCTCTGTAATGTCCTCCTTATAGAAATTAAGTTAGGTCCTTGTGTTAGCTTTCTTCTGAATGTAACAGAAAATGGAGTTCTTTGAGAGGGCATTTTGGGTGTGACAGTATCTTGAGTGAGGCATATAAACTCATAGCTGATGCTTTATGCTGTATCATATATATTGGGGTTTCATTATGATATATATGTCGTGACTATGTTAATAGTTATTGTAACTTCTGTGAACCACCAGGATTGCTGTGCAATAGAAATATTTATTTTTCTTCTGTTCAATCATATCTGTTAGAAACTTCCTGGAATAATATTTTTCAGAAATGGTTTGCACTTGCTTCTTCCTAGGGCTGAGAGAAAGTGACTGGCCCAAGGTCACCCAGCTAGCTTTGTGCCTAAGGTGGGACTAGAATCAGCCTCCTAGTTTCTATCCTGATTCCTTAACCACTACACCAAACTGGTTTGCAGTAGTAGCAAATATCTCCAGCTCGGGTATAGGATGAGGTTCTTTAGTTTGTAATAATAGAAATAAACATAAATGATAAAGTCGACATGACTCATAGCTATAGAGAGACAGAGTCCTGATAAGACTTGTAGGCATCAATAGTTACATTCCACTTGTCCATGAAGATCACTATGGTTACTCTTGATCAATTTACTTCTGACAATGAGAATAAAACAGCCATCTAAACACTATCCTTAAAGAACAGATGGGATATACACAAGAAATATTTTTAATTTAAAACATGAATGATGGACAAAAAAGAAAGCATAAATGTTTTCCATAAAAATATTACAGCTGCATATCTTTTCGACACAAGCAGTATATATATTTCAATGGTCATTGACGTAAAAATCTAATTCAAAAGCCCAAAGTTCTTTTGAACATGAAATGTATCTTGTATGAAGTTTAGGCAATCCATTTTGGAATAAAGGTTGCAATAATATTTCTCGATACCTTTTTTGTAAAGAGAATCCTGCAAGGAATAAAAATTAAATATGTATGCAGGCATAAAGGCTAAACAGAATTGGTTCAATCATAAAAGTACAGTGAATGGATAAATGTAGGAATAATTCTGGAGATTCAGTATAACATTTGCTGCAGTTCATAATGCACATCATAATTAAGATCTTCATTGACTGCCATAAGTATATATTGTCATCTAACACTTTACCTTCTGCCTGGTGATGATCTGGACTGTTGTGATATCCATCATATTCTTATGCTAGAAATAAATCTTTCTGGTAAATGAGACATGTGCACTAGTAATAGATATATGTTAGTATTAAGCTGAATTCTTTATATCTTACCAACATTTTACATGATGAAATATAAAGATGTCATTGCCGATGTTTGATATACCATGTTTTCAGAATGTTACTATTTTTTACAGTGTTTCTATATCTGTCACAGAAACTTTGAGGCCACAAGTCTTTTGCAAAGTCATGATTTAGAATCTTGGAAAAATAAAACTGGATTATAAAACATGGGAGCAGATTTAAATTATTTCCTCATAGTAATTTATGAGCAAGATTGGATTCCTATGACATGCTGAAATGCAAATGACACAACTCCATTTTGATCTAATTGAACTTATTGTGCAAATCAAGCCAGCTTGTTATATTTGTCATCCCTGCCATCATTATAGCAATACATCATATTGATAGGCTTTATACAACATTATAAAACATTATGATATCACTATCAAATGCCTTTTCAGTTATGAAACTGAGTATTTTTTGTGTGTCTAAAAGTAGTTCAGAGAGTTGGGTATCCCCAGGGATAATAATTGTTTTTCAAAAAGTTGCAACCCAGAAAAACCACTAACTTTCCTTCATTAACATCAATCTTTTCTCTTAACTCAGTAGTTCCAAATTGTTTTCAAAGCATGAAAACTCTGTAAAACAGCTCAAGACAAACAAAACTTTTAATTTGAAATCATTCTGTCTTTGAAAATTAGCCTCATTTTGCATATTGAAATACAATTATTAGGCTCAGTTCATGAAGTAATATTTATGGTTAAGTCACTTTGGAGAAACCTGACTAATTGATGTTGTATCCTTCATTAACTTGAAAGATGTTGGTAAATTCTCTTGATATTTTAATGAGCAATTGCTATTTCATTTCCTCAAAGCATTATTGACTTAATTTTTCTTTCTGTTGTTAGATATCACTTTGTTTTCTTGTGTTCTCAGATATTTTTTTTAAAGGTTTCCAGTGGTTTATTTTAACCCTATCTCATTATGGGTAACTCTTTGTACTGTTACACACTTACCTCAGTTCTCGACTTTTACTGCTTCATATATGTTTTTTTCAAAATGTCAATAAATCATAACAAAATCTTACTTATTTTCTTTCATTATTCTGCTTTGCTTCCACTGATGACTCTTAACTTCCTTGCAGAGTGGCAGTATGAGGGTAAGAAGGCTAACTGTGAAACTTCCTGAAAATTGCTTATCTGTTTTTCACTGTGGCTCTGTTTAAAACTTTGTTGAAATTCTATTCACTCTAATTAGAGACTTGTGTTGCAATTAAATTTCAATTATGTGTCTTTCTCTTGTGAAGTTTTAATTATGATTTATTTCTATAATGTTTTTTTCTGTTTTTATTGTGGTTTAAATTACCATCACATCATACTGTATCTGTCTAGAAAAACCCTCTGTTCCTCAGTAGTTTCTGTTTAGCATAAGACATGATTAAAAACAAAATAATTATTTTTATTGTGTTGTTATATGATAAAGACCTGGTGTTTGCGGATATGATCCAAATATATGAAATTTAAGAAGCAAATATTAGCAAAACAAGGCACATTAGATATAAAGAAAAATATATTCCTGGTTAAAGGTTATATGTAGTCATAATTAAGAGTCAGGCAAAATCTGGCTTTACATTATGGAAGTTGATAGCACCTAGCACAGATTGTTTTATAACTATATTCACAATATTTGTTAAATTGATTACCAACAAATTTTGTTTTATATGCCAAAATTTATGGCATATAGAATAACTTTTATTTTTATATTTATAGACTGCAAGTTGGCCAGGGCAGGACCTCCAGCAACAATAGTTCCAATTGATGAAGAAAGTCGGAATGGTGAGTATTTATCTAAACTATGAAATTATTTCTTATGACACCATCAATAATATATACATTAACAAGAAAATGGCTTTATATTCTATTTAGAAAGTGCATTTTGCCTATGCTTTATTGAGTTCAGTAATTTACATGCTTTTCAGTGGTAAATATTCCTAAAGTATTTTTCCTTTCATTTCTTGGAAAATAACCAACATTTTTAATTCTCCCAAGTAAGGCAAGGAAATAAGGGGAGGGATGGCCCATAATATTTGTCATGGATCCACCTTCAGACCCCTCTCCGATGCAGGTTCAGAGAAGGAGAGTGAGTTTGAATCTGCAGAAGAAAGCATGGAACCAAGTATTGGTCAGGATTGGGTCTCAGAGAAGGCTAGCCTGATGGAGCAGCCTCAGCGTGGTTAATCAGAGGAGAGGCTGAGAGAGGCAAGCTGCAGCTGCAGCAAGTTGGCCAGGAGGCTCCAGGCAAGGACTGGGAGCAGCTGCCGCCCCTTAGCAATGAGGAGGAGGTGGAGTCCACACCTCCTCCTTATCTAAGGACATGTAGAACAGAAAGGAGACAGGCACAATGCTGGTCAGCTAGACTAGAGGCCCCCAACTTTTGGGCACCAGGGACCAATTTTTCCACAGACCAGAGGGGGCATGGTTTCGTGTGCTGACTGCATCCTGCAGATGGGGCTTTGCTTGTTTGTTCAGACCGGTTTCTGGCATGCTGCAGACTGGTGCTGGTCAACAGACTAGGGGTTGGGGACCCCTGAGCTTGACTACTCATAAGGAGGCAACCTCGCCTTTCATGAATGACTGTTCCTGCATTGCCTACTTAACCCCGCCCTGAGGACTTGAGTGTTGCTGGAGCAACTTGCCCAGGTCTGTGCCTTATGTACTTGTGCCATGTATCCTGGCTTGTTTGACTCTTGGACTGCTTTCCTGGACTTTGTCTGTGCCCATTGGACTCAATTACCCAGTTACTCTTGCTCTACTGAGCTGGGAATCTGGACCCGCTCAACTGGGGTGCTTTCTGAGGACCTGTTTGGGAGCTTTGAATAAATACCTTTAGAACTTTTGCCATACATGTGTGAGGGGGGAAGATTGAGGCAGCAATGTATATGAAGTTGCATATGCTTCTATTATGACATTTGATAATTTGTAGACTTTGAGAGATATCACTAGGGAAGGCATCCAGGAAGTAATGCAGCACACTGTTGTTTGGAAAAGTTATTCTTCAGTTCTAAATATTTTCAATAGTAAAGGTTTTCTCAACAATTAGTTACATTTACATTGACAGATTTAATTCTATTTTTCCCATATAAGCCATCTCAGAATTTTACATTTCTTAAGGAATAGATAAAAGAGTAAAAAGAGAGAAGAAAAAAAGAAAAACAAAGAAAAAAGAAAAAAGAAGGAAAAAACAAGAGCAACAAAACATAAGAAATAACATACTACTTAGAATATATATCCCTCCTTGGTTAATATGTATTTATTTCCTCAGATTTTTTATTCTTTTAAACCAACCAGTTAAGAATATATTTGATCTTTAGACATTCCATTCAATAGATCTAGTAATCTAATCCCTTAACTCTGATTCAAAACATTTTTATATACTTTCCTTAAATTCAGTCACATTTAAATATCTAAAACATTTCATCCCTCTTAAAGTGGTATATTCCCAAAATTTTTTTTATTTCTTTAACCATATTCAAACACATGCTTCTTTTTAAAGTATTCTCTCTGACATGTCCCATCATCTATTCTCTTAGTTTCCATCTTAATCTTTTTTTTTTTTTTTTGCCCAGAATCTTTCTTAATCAATGTACTTTGCTGAATCAAAAGGTTTTCCTGTATGATCATAGGGGTTGCTGTAGATACAGAAAGTAAATCAATGTTTTTGTCATGGGCATTTGCCCACTCCTTTTTATTAGGAATCTTTTTCCTTCTTTTTCTCTCCACTTCTTTTGTCACTTTTTGTCTCTCCATCAAGTACTTCCTCTCATCCTCAAGTTTGCTTTGTAGTGTTGAAATATAACTTGGTGGGAGAAACAAACTAAAACAAGGATCGTAACAGGATTGATGATAAGGCAACACAAATGACTGAAAAGAAAAGAAATATTATACTAATATGATTATTTTTTAGGAATATTGGAAAAATTATATACTTAATTGTCATTTATTAAAACAATAAGAATTGTATTAATGTTTGCAAAAAAGGATGTTCTGGGGAAAGAGGAAATCAATTAAAATTAATATATGGAATACAGATTATAGAAATGAATTGTTAAGGAATGTTTTTACAAATGTAACCCAGACAACACACTGTTTACCAATTATTGAGTGACTTATGCTTGTTAAAAAAAATTAATAAAATATATTTTTAAAAAAAGAAAAGTTATTCTTCAGGTTGAGGTTTCCTGACAAATTAACAAGAGACAAAAAAAGAAGTAAAAATTTAATCTCATTTTGTTCTGAGAATTTCAAGATCCAAAAACTTTGATTCTTCTGTTTGGGGTAAACTATGATCAAAGTTTCTGACAGTATAGCTTTTTAACACATACTGCATGTTTTGTTTTTTCCTGTATCAAACTTCTTGTGATCTTATCCAGTGTTGGGCTTAAAAAGCAGGATAAGAAAAAGTTTTATTGTTGTATTGGTAACTTGCCTTGGGGAAAAAACCTTTATTTTTAAGTCAAAGGAATGTATCAAAAGTTCACCACAGAGACACATTTTTAATTAGGTTGTACTGCAGAACAAATAGTGGAATTATAAATAAACAATTTCACTTTTCATATTCAATAATGATATTTAAAAGATGAACAAGATTTATCATAAGTATTTTCCCCTGATAAACAAAATGTATTAAATCTTTACAGAAATGTTGGTATGTGCATAATATTCCCCTTGCCCATATATAGGGAATATTACATGTTATAGGAACCATCTTCTCCTGCAGTAACTGCCCAGGCAATTCAATCTTGCAAGGTTCATGTGCTCAGGGTTCCTTCAGTAAAACAAGCCACCTGTCAGAACCCCCAAAGTGCTTCTTCCCTTTTGCAGCACCTGCCCTCTGGAATGAGGTTCCCTCCCCCAAGATCTAGACACACACACACACACACACACACAGAAAGGTTGTGAAACCTGGCTCTTCAGCTAGTGTCAGCCCTTGAAAGTAGACCAGATTAGGAAATCAAAGTCATACATTTTAATACTAATTTTATTATAAAGTTACAATAATAGAATTTTGCAAGTCTGAATGTGCTCCCCCTTCTCTCCCTTTAGCTTTATAAAAACTCTGTGGGGGGGTGTTCCAGTCAGAGACAGTTTCTCAAATTACATTTCTGCCCTATACTCCGATTTCTTTTATCTGACTGTTGCCTTGGTTGCAACTCAAGGTTATTCTCACAGCTCACATTACATCCCCTTTGGTGAAGGGAAGCAACATCCTCTTTTTTCATTCCCATCTGGTCTGTTGTTCTCATCATCTTTTATCTTTGTAATTGGTTTTATTGTTTCTCCTTGTTTTAGTTGTCATGAGACACCCAGAGCTGTTGGGAAGTCAGACAGTATAAAATTTGATAACTAAAAACAAAATAGTGTGAATCCAACTGAGCTCAAGAGCTTTCCTTAAGGACTAGCAGAAGAAAAATGGTTCCCTAAGGAAAGTGTTATGGAATCACAGAGGAACAGACCAAGAGTCATATATGGAGGGTACTTCCGTGTATTGGAAATACATAATTGTTTTTGTCTTTGTGGGATTTTTCTGACTACTTGTGATTTCAGGAGAGAGTCTTCTTAAATTCAGGGTCTGCTACCTTTTACTTGTTCTGTGTATTTCCAGTAATAAACCTTTCTTTTTTCAATTCTAAATTAATAAAACATGTGCTGAACACTTATCAAGCAGTATATTTTTAGAGATTTCTTCTCTAAAATCCCCTAAATCATTTGTTCTCAGTCCTGCTTCAGCAACAGTGCTTCAATCCACCCAGGACATTCAAGTAATAAACCAAAGGATAATCAAATATATTATGTACAGATATTTAATTATTTAAAATAGATTTCTTCCTAAGTTAGATGGAGTGACATCCATCACAGCATAAAATTCTTTTGATTTCAGTGAAAAGGAAACATTATTGCAATTATCCCACAGGGTTCTTACAATATTAAGCCATCTGTTGGTTTAAACACTTTTAAAATTTAGGGCTATTCAATGAGTAGGTTTTCAGATATACTTTTAAAATAATGAAAGAAAATCAGAACTGTTTAAAGCATTTTTAAATTCTTACAAGCTATTTCATACGGTGCATTTGAAAGCCTTTTGCTACTGCTCTGTATTGATAGTTATAGACAGAAATCCATTATTCATAAATCAGTCAGTTAAAATGACAGGAATTTCTGTAATTAATAGTAAGAATATAAGGAATTCTGAAAACAAATAAATGTTTTTATGGAAGTGTACAATAGGATGTTTTCTTATTAAGTCAGATATTTCAGGACTCTGATATTTCAGAAGGAGGAAATAATTGAGAAAAAAGTCTGCATCACTGTAGGAATCATTCAAATAGAAAGAAAATGTAAAATGAAAGATTTGGGCTTTAAGCAGAATATATTCTTGCTTTTTTAAAATTAAAGTAGAATGAAATTCTCTTGCATAATAAACTTTCCAGCTCTTCCAACTTTGGAGTAGACATTGACAGAAAGTTGAGAGAAATTCTTCTCCAGAAAAACTATGTTAAAAGGAAGACACCATTTTAATTAGGAAATCAATAACCAGTAGATCAATCAGTTGCCTTGTCCACTCTTGGCTTCCATATCTAGCAATAACACTTAGACTTATATGCCACTTCATAGTGCTTTACAGCCCTCTCTAAGTGGTTTACAGAGTCAGCATATTGTCCCCAACAATCTGGGTCCTCATTTTACTGACCTCAGAAGGATGGAAGGTTGAGTCAACCTTGAGCCAGTCAAGATCAAACTTCTGGTAATGGAATATACAGTTAGCCTGCAATGTTGCATTCTAACCACTGCACCACCATGGCTCAGCTAGCCATGTTAATGCAAAAATAACAAAATGTATGTCATGGTGTCACAGTATAAGTTCCTCCCTTCATCACTTGCTTTTCTTTGCCATTCCTTCCTGATGCCTTTTGCCCACTTATCTGTGTTCTGAAATAATATAACTTAGTTTCATTACAATAGAGCTGATTAGTTAAATCAATAGGAGTTACAGTTCTGACAACAAATTTAATATTGCTCTGCAACTCTGCCAAGAAAATAATGAGACTTTTTGTGTACAGAAAGCAAAAAAGAGAACGGAATAAACTTTGACCTGCAACTAATCTACTCAGTGAGACTTCTTCTTAATAGGCATATAGCACTGCATTAGTCTTGTTCCTTGCTAATAAGACCACAGTTTAAACACATATCTGCTGAAGATGTCTGATGAGGAAGATAAATATTCAAAGATCCCCTGCAACTAAGTAAAAGATAAAGAGGTAGTCCAGAGAAAATGAAGACATGAGTGATTTACCTATTAACCTTGAGATTAATGCCAAATTTCCTTTCAGACTCACAAATTTAGTGAGCATCAACTTACTATAAACTTGCTTGATTTTTAATTAATACTTGACCTAATTAATCCAAACTTAAGTTTAAAATTGAAAATTGCAGTAAGATGAAACAAAGTGAGATCAGATGAAATGATGGTGCCAATTCACTATTTTTTTAAGTTGATAGCATAATGTTTGGTTTACAATTAGTTTATTTATGGTTGATTAAAAACATAGTTTAATATATTTAGTTGGTTTATACTCCATCTAATTTAAAATTGCAAGAATGCAATCTTTCATTTGCAGCAAGGCAGATCTGTAAAAATTTGTAGACAGGCTTTTCTTTTCTTTTTCTCCTCATCCCACTTTTTAGAATTTAGTTGATGCATCCATACAGTAGTTTCTTAGGAGGAAAAAAGAAATAAAAAATTCCCAGCAGCCACAATTATCATCATCATCACCATCACAACCACCACCACTATATACAAATGCAGTCTATTGTGTTCTCTTTAAAATGCAGTTGGCATTGATTTGGATTCTTTAAAATTCAAGAATAGCCCAGAATAGCCCAGCAAAAGAAAAAAACTGGAATGAAATTAACAAGAATTCTTCTGTTTTCTCCTGCTTTTCAGTAGGACTATGTGTGTTTGTGTTCATGAGTGACAGAGAGAGAAAGAAAGAGGACTAAAACAAAAGTATATGTCTTATAGATTTTTCATTCTAGCATTTTCCTTTCCTTTTCTTTCCTGTGAAGTAAGCCATTTTTGTTGCTCCAGGATGGTCAATCTCTCCTCCTCATCCTCTGCCAATCTTTAAGTCCTTTTTCTGGTCTTTATTTGTGCCATTGTTCAAGGACAGGGGTTTTCAAACTTTCTCAGGCTATAGAAGTTGTTACTTTAAATGGTTAAGTAAATCCATCCATATACCCATCCAAGAATTGTTGCAACATAGTAAGGAAAAGCAACCTCCCCCTTCTTTCCCTTAGTCACTCTCTGAAAGAAACTATTAGCCCTTTGAAGTAATCCAGGTCAGGAAACAAACCTCTGGACTCTATTGTTAAAGGATTTAGTAACATTCTTCAAAGCTTGTCAGGAACAAACAATCAGACCCATACTTGAAGAGTTCAATTAGGTTTGTTTTATTGCCTAAGCCTATATGCAGGAATGTTCACAGACTAACATTTTCCATCTGAATGAGGCTAGATAAAGTTCAAGACATTCAAGGGGGGGGGGTTGGACTTCATCCTCTTGTTCCCACATAGGGATGCCAGATTAATTCCTTTTTTGACTCTTCCCCCTGGCTTGGCCAGATTCAGTCTTCTCTCCTGTCAAGGGAAAGACTGGAAAGGTGCCATAGAAAGCAACTAAGGACTTAATCCCCTACCCTCTCTTGGCCATTCCTCTGGGTCAATAGAGATATATTGTTGCAAGTCAGATAGTGTTGGAGAATCTCCTCTCCTCTTCTTGCTGTTCATCAAAGAAATAGAACAGGTCTATATGTTTGAGCAGCAGCTAAGAATAGAAAAGGTTTCAATTCCTGAAACACTGCTTGGTTTTTGGTATACTATTTGAACTTAAATTCTTTCATTAAGGGTTGAAAGAGTTGACTTGTATGATTTGAAACTTAGAGATGAACTTCCTTTATAAAAATGCTAATATCCTTCACATTTCTAGGTACTTGCCATGTCAGCATAGATGCAAGATCCATTTGTATGCTTTCTGTTGAGATCCAGTAATCCAAGTAATCCATCTAAGCATGATCAGATTTTTCCAATTTAAGAAAAAGAATTGTCTTGCTAGTCATTCCAAAACACTTTAAACATGAGTCTCATTCAAAAACATGTCTCCTTAAAAAAAAAAAAACAGGATATCATCCAAAACACCACTCCATATTTGTGCAAAATATCAAAAAATATTTCCTTCATGAATTCAAAAAATTGGGCAGTCTATAGAACTTTATGTATTGTATACTCAAATTTGCCATATCTAGTATCCAAGGTACCTCAGCGTTCACACCACTCCTTCATTCTGATCAAAGTGCTTTCAAGTTTGATTTAGTGACAATTTGTGCTTCTAAAGATGGTTAAATAGTTTTGAAATAGAGGCAGTGGATAGTAATTGCTAATGGTCATGGAATACAGAAGTCTATGGTCATGAACAGTCCTCAGAAATTATCATTCTTAGGCATAAAAATGTAAATGCTAATGCTTGTAATTTAAAATGATAAATGAATGTTTTCTTCAAACTGAACATCCTTTTTTTAATGTTAACTCTTAAGAGACATTGATGTTGGCTACTAGTTGAAACTGGGCTCATGGCTATAAGCTGTTCACATGCCCAAAAAGGAGGCAATGCTGTTTTTTCCTGCTCCATAACAATATCAGCAAACTCTGTAGTTTTCAGGCAGGAAAAACATTCCAAGAGCTGAATCAGAGAAGAAAAAAGGTGAGAGTAGGAATCTAATAGTGCTGTAGCCATCTTTGAGATGGAAAAGAAATTGTTCCAGCTCCCAATGAACTTCTAGTAATTGTCAGGCAAAGGATTGCTGCCCTTGATCAGGACCCAGGCTATTTGGGTTGCCCTTTCTTTCAACAGACTCAGAACAAAAGTCAGTTTGGAGTAATCTGTAAGAAATTCTGCTGACTGGCCTATCCTAAGCAATTTACATTGAATCATGCAAGTTTGATATTAATCTGGACATTTCCAATCTTCTTTGGCAAATTCACCTACTGTAGGAATGTAACTCCCAGTTGATGCAAATGTTATCCAAAATGTTGATTTAATTGTGTGACAGCATTGTAAACGTTTGCTCTCTCTCTCCCTCTCTCCCCCTCCCCCTCTCTCACTCCCCCCTCCCCCTCCCCCTCTCTCTCATACTGTATTTGCTGTTGATGTTGTTACAGGGCTTAATCAAATTCTGTGGACGCTGAGATGACCCAAGGATCTGATTCCATTTTCATTAAAAAAAAACCAACAAGGCTCTTTGCATCCCTGAATACAGAATAGTGAGGCTTTCCAAAGGCAGGCCAAGTCAGGAAACAGATGCCCACAAAAATATACTTTATTGTTAATGGCAGAATTTTGAAAAACTGACAAAGATTCTCTCTCTTCCCTTCTTTTCCCCAAGAAAACTAAGGGAGCTATCTGGAGGTGCATTCTCAATCTTTCTCTTTTAGGACTATGTTTGTGTTTATGTAAGGGCAGTTGAATTCCTTTTCAAGATATTTTTTTTTAATACTCCTATAGGGATTCATTTTAAAAAAACTCATTTTAGAATGGTAAATTATCTCCTCCATTCTAGCCACCACAGCAATACCACTACAATTATCAGCTAGTAACTAATGCATGAGTATCCAGTATCTGAAAATTACTAGTGTCCTATATTTTTATTATGGCTAGCAGTAGGACTTTAAATATAATGGAGGAATGGTGGCTATGTGGCCTCACAGCTAGTCCCATATGGCAATTGTTCACTTGTTATTAAATCCACACACTATTTTCTGAAAACATAAGATATGGACAGGAGTCCTTGACTTAAAACAGTTCATTTAGTGGCCATTTGAAGTTACAATGGCACAGGGAAAAAAGTGACTTAGGACCGTTTTTCACACTTACAACCATTGCTGCATGATCATGTAATCAACATTAAAACACTTGGCAACTGACTCACATTTATGATGGTTACAGTATCCCAGTGTCATGTGATCCCATTTTGCAATCTTCTGACAAGCAAAGTCAACTGAGAAGCCAGATTTTTTTAACAGTTGTATTACTAACAACTGCAATGATTCATTTAACAACTATGGCATGAACGGTCGTAAAATGGGGCAAAACTCATTCAACAACTGTCTCACTGAACAATAGAAATTTTGGGATCAATTGTGATCACAAGTTGAGGACTATCTGTGGTAATTTTCCATGGAATGGGGCTTAATTAGTTTTTTTTTCCTTGTAGCATGAGGTGGAATGTGTTTTGATCTTGATCAACTGGAAGGATCAGCTGCCAATCAAAGAAGGAACAATACTGCAAATTATCACATCCTACCTAAAACAAGGCTAGTAGTATAAAGTGCTATTTAAAAGCAAGCCTCATTTTTCCAGATCCAAAGTGCTGCTGATGTAACCTTTTTCATTAATGAAAAAGCTGCGGAAAGAAAATCAAGCTGAGAAAATCCAGGAACCCAGCAATTGTACCCTTAGCTATATATATTCTTAATTACATGGTAGAAAGGGCTACCATTCACAGTCAAGCTTGTGTTCTAAGTAGTTAAAGTACTAGAACAGAATTAGAATATACTGAAATAGAATATTTTTCAGTGTGCTTCTTATTTAAAATGAATTCCATATTCAGAGAAATAATGATTGGAGTGCTTTTTCATTATAAATAAATATTCTTTTCAAAATAAACATGTTCCTATTCTAGTTGCTTCATCAGGGCCTCATGTTTATTTATTTTTCAAATTTACTGTCTATAGCCACCCATTTCACAAAACAAGTGACCTTGGGTGTATTACAAATTAGACTTATATACTGCTTCTCACTGCTTTACAGCCTTCTCTAAGTGGTTTACCAAACCAGCATATTGCCCCCAACAATCTGGATCTTCATTTTACCAACCTCGGGATGGAAGGCGCTAAGTCAACCTTGAGTTGGTGAGACTCGAACTGCCAAACTGCTGGCAGTTGGCAGTCAACAGAATTAGCCTGCAGTACTGCAGTACTATATTCTAATCACTGCACCACCACAGCTCAACAATAAAGATGATTATTATTATAAATTAAAATCTATAAGATTCAGTTAAAAATAAAATAATGGTGAAGGGATATTAATAATAATGGAGTCACTTTACTAATTTACCAATTCCTTGGAGTTCCCAGACTTCATGGTACAACTATGTTTTCAAGGACTTTTGGAAAGCCAGGACTGATGGTATAAGCCTTATCTTAGAATAGATGGTGGGATATCTCAGTGCCACAGTTGAGAAGACCCACCGTCTTTTACTAGGGCCACTGTCAAACAGGAAATGTAGGTTTGGCCTGGCATGAACAAAGAAGCAGAGTTCAATTCTCTCTGAATCAGATCTGGACAAAGGTGGGTCCTCCCATAAAGCTGTAAGAACCCCAAATGATTTATTTGGTTACACAAGTAGGAAATACTTTGCACAAAGTAGATTAAAAGGCAGAAAGTGTCACAATATTGTTGCTCACCAAATACATTTAGAAGCATATTTAGATAGCAACATTGTGCCACATCTGTGGTTTCCTGTTATGTGTTCTCCGGAGCTATT
This sequence comes from Crotalus tigris, assembly GCF_016545835.1. Classification (NCBI taxonomy): domain Eukaryota; kingdom Metazoa; phylum Chordata; class Lepidosauria; order Squamata; family Viperidae; genus Crotalus; species Crotalus tigris. Next base: position 153,432 of record NW_024097081.1, on the reverse strand, counting down.
ATAACTCTTTTATTCTCTTTAATTCAGCCATTTCAATACAAAAATGTTGATTATTATAATCCTGATCAATGTAGTTCCCTAAATGACAGAACCTGCAGCATGTCCTCTTACTAGAACTGGTGGAATGGGGAGATATTTTTTCCCAAATTTCCATAGTACGTATTTCTATATTTTAAGACATATAAATATAGGAGCTAAACAGCTCATTTTAACTATCATTTCATATGAATGGAATTCCCACTAGATTCATTTCAGTTTACCTTTACTAGCAATCAATGAAATGTCAGTGCAGATCTTGTACAAAATACAAAGCCATTGCCTGCATTTCTAATAGTGAAATATCATTTTCATACTTTACTTTTCTCTTGAATAAGTTTGCAAGGAAGGACACAACCTCAGAAAATCTTTTTTGGTTGTAACTTTAGTTCAGAGACCAATTTCTGAATTGCTCTACAGCAGCAAGGCACATTTTCAGAATTTTAACAAAAGAATTGAACGCTTTGAGAAATTAAAAAGCGTTGATCTGAGACTAAGCAATACTTATTTTGCCAGGATAAGGAAATGAATATTTTTAGTAATTTATCACATCAGGAGCAGCTATCGATATATGTATAAATTCCCCAGCCTTATGCTGAATAAAAGGACATAATTTAGCGTCACATATATGCCTGCAAATCTATTCATTATAACATAGAAATCCTTATAAGAATTTGGGACTTGGTTTTTTTGTTCCTTTTTTACATTATGAAACATTAATCTGTTGTTTGTGGAAAACCCTATTTTTCCTAGAATAATGCTATAGACAATAGACAAGCTAAATAAATGTTAAGTTAATATTTGTCCTTGCTTTTCCATGCACAAAGCCACCTGCTAATCATTTAGTTATAGCTAATGTAAAATTCTAGGTCCTGGAAGGTTTTCTTGAGTTCCTTTAAATATGAAAAAGTGAACAGTCTGTTGGCTGAGAAGAACAACTCTTTGATTTCAGTAGGCACTAACTTACACAGCTGCCCTTAGTCTACAACTTGAATAGAAAGTAGGCAAATGACTGCCAATTACCAATTAACATGTGACTTCTTCCTAATATTGTTTCTCTTAAAATAAACCTGTATTTGTGGTATCTTTTATTGAACAGTTTCTAAACAATTTCCCCTTTTGTAGTTACTGACATTTCCCCCCTTGATATATTCCCTCAAAGATTGGGATTTATTAATATGCAATGCTTAACAACATTTACAGGCATTAATTGTTTACACTGGTTAATCATTGCTTCTTTCAGTTTCTCAGTCTTATCCTAATGAATCATTTCAAGGGCTCTTACTGAAAGTATACATATATAGAAAAAAGAGCTTTATATTGTGCTCCAACAGATGGCAATTTTTCAGTGGTTTACTCAATAACAAAGTTTTAAAAATGCAATACAGTACAATACATTAAAATACAACATAGTATATTAATACTATGCAGAACATCCAGATTCAGTCACAGTTTTGTGCCAGACAGTATTAACCTTGTGAACTCTAAAGTTCCTCCTTCCACTATGTATTCAAGATGGACAGTGATTAATATTTATATGTTACTTATATGTAAGGCTGTAGATCTATACGTATGTTGTATATAATATGTTTAAATGTGTGTTATATATTTGTACACTTTGAGAGCAAGCAACTAATTTTCATTTTTAATGTGTGTCGTTGTGCCCACAGTAAAAAAAATGACAATAAAGGTTATCTATCTATATAACACAATTCAGTCAATAATTGCTATCATACAAGGTAGACCAGAAATCAAATTCATAGGAAGGTTGAAACTGCTGGCTATAATAGCAGAATCTTGAAAGCCTAATTGCATTGTACCTCCTCCTCCTCTTTGTATCTCTATGAATTAGGAAATGCCTAAGCCATTTCCAAATGTAGCTCATTCTGTTGCTTTATCCTCTTTTGCCTATCTTCCTTGCTATCTATAGTGGCAGACAACATACAGTGTCTTTTCAAAGGGAACAAAATTTAAATCATCCCTCCAAAATCAATCAGAAGAGTCTGGCTTTATAGCTTCCAAAAGATAGAATGGCCCAGGCAGTTCCAATCCCAGGTGCATGCTAGTTCAAAGAGTCAGAGCAGCAATAGAGAAAGCCTTGTTAGAGATGTGGACTGACAACACCAAAGAAGGTATAGAGCAGGGGTGTCAAACTCACAATATCATGTGATGTGTCACGACATATCACAACTATTTTGCCATTGCTGGCAATGGGTGGGCACAGTTTTGCTATGATGCATCTGGCCCGTGGGCCTGCAGTTTGACACCCTTAGTATAGAGGAGCAGTTAAAGCAAGATAAGAGACAATTCAGTCAAGGGAAAGGAGAACACTTGAAAAAAGTAATTCAACCTCATCTTGAGTCTGATAAATTCTGGACATACTTTTATGTTTTCGGGTCGCAGGCATTAAACGAAGACACATGGTGAACATCAGGCTTTCTTTATTGACTTCTCCTTACAACCAGCAACAACCAAAAAGGCATGCAGGCCTTTTATACTGTCCTGAACCCAGACAGTGTCAGCCAATAGGAATCTGGCTGTTTTCGCGGCTTGCGACAGCCAGTCTGGTCCCGGGCAGCTTTTGGTCTGCCTGGGACCATTTGCAACATTTCTGAGCCTGCTGAATGCTTCAGCAGGCTCAGGACACAACACCCCATCCCCCTAGATAAAACAATATACCTTATGATGTAACAGCACAGGTACATGTGTTCAAGGGACTGGGGTTAATGGAAATCACAATGGCCTGCACACAGGCAAGCACTCTTACATATACAATCATTCAGAAAGAAAATAGAACAAATAATAAGGTGAAGATAACACCCCTTCACTGAGTGTTTTCTCTGCATCTTGTTTAAGGACTAGTAAGGTTCCCTTAGAATTGACAGAAACCTCACATAGTCCTCAAGATGTTTAGGTGGGCCCTTGGCTCGTTGTGACCTTCTGATGACTGGTGAGTGTGCCTGGCCTGCCAGCTCGCCTGCCAGGCTAGGCAGACCAGACTTTGATGCCCCAAAGACCCAGGTAACTCACTCAGCTGCTGACTGGCTGGACCCTCTAAGCCCAAGCCAGAGTTCCTTGGGGGGGTGGAATTCCCCAAGTCCCGTGGTGGGGTGCTATTCCCCAAGTCCACAATGGACTCCTCTTGGGAGCACTGTCCCTCGAGCCCAAGACCAACAGCTGGAGTGGCCTGAGTGGCAGATGTGCCCCAATACCCCATGGCCCCTGTGTGCATGTCAGAGGTGCCAGAGTCAGGAGCCGCCTCCATGGCAAACCTCCTTTCAGGAGAATTCCTGCTTGGAGCACTTGCTGAAGCCTGGGATGACCCCCGATCAGGAGCAATAACTGAATTCTGTGAATGTCCTCATTCTGCCCCGGGAACATGTACTGTAACTGGAGCTGGAAGACTATGGTCCAGAATTAGGATTATGGTCCTCCTCCCCTCCCCCGAGAGCAGACCCAGGAGCGGAAGAGTTGCTGGGAAGCCTCCAGCGCAGTTGGTCTATGTGTCATCAGATGACGCGCCCATCATCCAAGGCCCATTCGTATGACAGCGGCCCAGAGACCTTGCATACTACTGCTGTGACCCAGAGATGTCCAGGACCATAGTTCCTTCCCCAGACTGGATCGCCCACCTGGAGTCTACTAGGTGCCTGCGGCTGTGACACCTGTGAAGCCATCCTGTCTGGGTGCAACCTGTCCAGTTTTGTAATGAGGCGGTGACCCCAGCGGAGTTCTGCTGGGCTCTTCCCTGTGGCTGTGCAAGTTGTGGTGTGGGGTGCAAGAAGGAAATCAGCTAACCTGTGATGCCACCTGCCATAAGTTAAGTCTTTTGAAGGCATCTTTAGTAGTGCGCACCATCCTCTCTGCCTGGCTGTTGGAAGATGGGTGGAATGGAGCAGAAGTCGCATGCCGGATCAAGCTGGCCTGAAGAAAAGCCTGGAACTCAAAAGAGGTAAATTGGAGGCCATTATCTGAAACCAGGACATCTGGAAGTCCATGTGAGGTGAAGATCCCTCTCAACACCTGGATGGTCCTGCCAGTAGTAGTGAAGGAAACAGGAACAACCTCTAGCCATGTGGAATGGCTGTCAGCGAGGAGAAGGAAGAATTGCCCCTGAAAGGGCCCAGCGTAATCTATATGTAACTGTGACCACGGGGTTTGTGTTTCCTCCCACCTATGTACTGAGGCCTGAGGCATTTCAGGCCTTGACTGCTGGCACACTTGGCACCCGTGCACCTGGGCCTCGATGGCTTTATTGAGCCCAGGCCACCAAAGGTAGCTGCGTGCAAGCGCTTTCATCCTTACTATGCCTGGATGTCCCTCATTCAGAGAGAGCAAGATTCTAGACCTCAATGAGGCTGGGATGACTACCCTACTACCCCATAACAGGCACCCCTTGAAAGTGGAAAGTTCATGCTTCCTTTGCCAGAAGCTTTGAAACTCCGTATCTGGACACGTGTCAGGCCATCCTGACAACACCCATGTCAACACACATGTGAGCGTGTGATCAGTGGCAGTTTCAGCAGCCACATCCCTAGCATTGAGGGGAGATTCAGGCAACTCCTGAATGGAGAGAATATTAATAGCAGGAGCAGGATCTGCCTCTATCTGTTTTAGAGGTAATCTGCTGAGGCCATCTGCATGGCCCATCTCTTTTCCAGATTTGTGAATTAGAGTGTAGTCATATGCTGACAGGAAAATGGACCATCTCAGCATACATGGAGAAATAATGTGTGGTGTCTGTTTGTTAGTAGTAAACAAACCCAGCAGAGGCTTATGGTCTGTGTAGACCATGAAATGGTGGCCATATAAGAAATCATGGAATTTCTTTATGCCAGCCACGATGGCCAGGGCTTCGCTGTCAATCTGAACGTAATTCCGCTCTGCAGATGACAGAGTCCTTGAGTAATAGGCCACAGGGACTTGTGTCCCATCAGCCTTCAGATGACTAAGTACTGCTCCCACCCCATAAGGAAATGCATCGCATGCGATGCACACAGGCAGTTGCTGATTGAAATGCTCTAATACAGCATTTGAAGACAGCAAGGCCTTAACCTCGTTGAAATTCCTTTCGTGGACTATAGTCCACTGCCATGGAGCTTGTTTATCTAAGAGCCAGTGTAACGGCTCTGCCAGTGCAGCCTGTGTGGAAGAAATGCGGGATAGAAATTTAAGAACCCCAAGAAAGCTTGCAGATCGCTTTTGGACTTGGGGCTTGGGGCCTGCTGAATCACTTGAAGCTTTGATTCAGCAGGATGGATGCCTTCAGCATCAATTCTGAAACCTAAGAATTCAGTGGAAGTGATTCCAATCTTACACTTTTCTTGCTTCAGTTTCAGACCTGCTTGGCAGAAACAAAGCAAGACAGCCCTTAATCTCTCAGCTAAATTTAGAGATGACTCCCAGCAATGAGGATGTCATCAAAATAGGGACAGACCCCAGGAATACCATGAAGTGTGCGCTCCATGACACTTTGGAATATGCCAGAGGCTACATTAACCCCAAACTGCAATCTTTTAAACTTAAAGACTCCTCTCTGTGTTACTATTGTTTGAGCCTCAGCTGTTGCCTCATCAACAGGTAGCTATTGATAGGCCTGTACCAAATTGAGTTTTGCAAAAATGCACCTCCCTAGAGGGAGGACAGAATGTGGCTTACCACAGGGACTGGGTATGCATGCTGTTGCAGTGCTTTGTTCAATGTACATTTATACTCCATGCAGATTCGGGCTTCTCCATTAGCCTTTAAAGGCGTTACAATGGGGGTTTCCCATGGACTAGAGTCCACAGGTTCTAAGATGCCCTGCTGGAGCAGTTTGTCCAGCTCTGCATCAATTTTGTTCTTAAGAGCAAAAGGCACCCTTCTAGGCTTAATCCTAATAGGTGTGATACTTGGGTCTAAGCGTAAGGCAATGGGAGGCCCCTTGTAAGAACCAAGCTCTGAGCTAAACACATCATCAAACTCCCTGCAGTCTTCTGCAAGGCCTGGCGTTTGCAGGCTGTGCAGCCCAGTTACTTGGATTCCAAGGGCCTCGAACCAATCGAGTCCAATGAGACTCGTGCGATCACCTCCAACTACCACCACATCTAGTAGGCCTTCAAAAGCTTTACGCTGCACTTTGAGCGTAGCCTCCCCCTTCACACTGACTCTAGAATTCTGGAAGTCAGTGAGGATTAAGTGTGATGGCCTGAGTTTGACTCGAAGGTCACTACTGCTGCAAATCCTTTTGAAGGTGTCATGTGAAATGATCGATAGAGCAGACCCTGTGTCCAACTCCATTGATAAGGGAACCCCTTGCAGCTTCATATCAATGCGAAGCTTTTTCTTAAGGGGCTTGTGTGTCCCTGTCCTCAGAATACTCCTGCGCAACGCACAGAAAACCACCCTGTGTTGGCTGGGGACCCTGGTACCTTTCTGAAGCAATTCTTCCCAAGGTTGGACTTTCTGGTGACCCAAACATATGGAGGCAATGTTGCCTTGCCTTCCACATGCCTGGCAAATGGCAGAGCGGAATCTGCAGTCCACGTGCTTGTGGTGTCCTCCACACCCGAAGCACTGAGGAGATGCTGGAGCCTTGTCTGGCCACTCCTTCAGCCTTCTCTCAGCTGGCTGATGTAGCTTATCCACCTCCTCTTCAGCATCCGTTTCTGGATCTTCTCTAGCGATCTCTTGATGGATGGTCACAGTGGCTGGAGGGTTTCTGGCAAGCCACAAAGCCTTCACAGCGCAGCCCGCTGCTTCTTCAGCTGCAACCTCTCTCAATGCACCTTGGCGAAGATCTTCTGTTGCAGCTCCTTACTTCATAGGCCACAAACGAAATGATCTTGCAGCCTCTCTTCCAGGTCCTTGAATTCACAAGGCCTGGCTGCTTGTCTTAAGGCAGCAACAAAGTCCTCAGCAGACTCACACGGCCTCTGGTCTCTCTGCTCGAACACGTGCCTCCAAGCAATTACAGAAAGTTTAGGCTGGAAATGTTCTCTAAGCATTTTCTTCAAGTCAGTATAAGTTACTGACTCTAAAAGTGCAGGGGCCACAAGGTTTTCTGCTATATCGAGCATTTCCTGCCCACAAACACACAGCAGGGTTGCCGCTTTAAGGCCATCTTCCCTTATCTGATTGACCCTAAAGTAGTTCTCCACCCACGCCACGTATGAATTCCAACGCTTCAGGTGGGAAACATCAACGTCAGATCAGTGGCCAATTTTCGACATCTTAAGTCTTCACAGGCCTTGTTAATGCCTTTCGCTGCAAGGCTCGTCTTACTGGGGGGAAGGGGTCGTTTGCCAAGCTCACCTCCAGCGATGCTGTACTGGCAGGCTGAGTCACAGATTTGGACGCCGACTTCCCAAGCTTCAGGACCTTCTGTGAGTCCTCAATTCAGTTGTAAATCTTCCTCTTGCCTGCAGCAATCCCACCTTTGTCACCAGTTTATGTTTTTGGGTCGCAGGCATTAAACTAAGACACATGGTGAACTTTCTTTATTGACTTCTCTTTACAACCAGCAACAACCAAAAAGGCACACAGGCCTTTTATACTGTCCTGAACCCGGACAGTATCAGCCAATAGGAATCTGGCTGTTTTCGTGCCTTGCGCATGCGCACAAGGCTGGCGACAGCCAGTCTGGTCCCGGGCAGCTTTTGGTCTGCCCGGGACCATTTGCAACATTTCTGAGCCTGCTGAATGCTTCAGCAGGCTCAGGACACAACACCTACTTTCAAGATTATGTTATTATATCCTGTGACAATAAGAAAGGATTCTTGTGATCCTTGTCCAGATTGTTTGAGCGATCTGCCTTATCTCAAAGGGATACATGCCCCATGATCCTAAGAGTAATCCCAAGAAGTTTGGAAGCAGGAGTAAGTTCTCTCTGCCAGATCTTACTCAGTGAGCAAATTTACATACAGTAGGTATTTTTATATTGTTACCCAGAGTCCAAACTATGTAAAGGTGACAACCAATATTTATTATACTCAAAAGCCAACTATTAGCCAATACAGTTTTTGCAACTGAAATGTTACATGGGTGAACCATTAGCAATGACAGCTAAAGTCACTACATTTTGTAGAAAAGATGCAGTATAAAGCAGGGGTCCCCACCCCCGGTCCATGACCAGTACCGGGCCACGGCATACCAGCAACTGGACCTCACAAACAAGCAAAGCACCATCTGTGGGATGTAGGCAGCACACAAAACCATGCACCCTCCAGTGTGTGGAAAAACCTCTCTCCATGGAACCGGTCCCTGGTGCCCAACAGGTTGGGGACTCTGGTATAAAGTATTCTCTGAAGAAGAATATTTGGAAGAAAAAAAAAAGATTTCAGTTTTTTCAGTTGCAATTGAAAAAGAGTTGAAAGATTGACATCTATCAACAAAACTAATACAATCCTTGGTTGTATAAACAGAGGCATAGAATCAAGATCACGCAAAGTATTAGTACTACTTTATAAAACCCTAATAAGACCACACCTGGAATACTGCAGCCAATTTTGATCACCATATCACAAAAAGGATGTTGAGAGTTTGGAAAAAAATTAGAGAACAGCAACTAAGTTGTTCAAAGGCCTGGAGATTAAAACATACAAAGAATGGCTACGGGACTTGAGTTTGCCTAGTCTAAAGAAAAGAACAAATAGGGGAGACATGATAGCAGTGTTCCAGTATCTGAGGGACTGCCACAAGGCAGAGGGAGGTCAGGTTGTTCACCAAAGCACCAGAGGGAAGGATGAGAAATAATGGCTGAAAACTGATCAAAGAGAGAAGCAACCTGGAATTAAGGAGAAACTTCCTGACAGTGAGGACAATCAATCAACCGGTGGAACAGCTTACCCCCAGAAATCGTAGGCACTCCATCACTGGAGATTTTCAAGAAGAGACTAGACATTCACCTGTCTGAGACAGTATAGGTTCTCCTGCTTGAGCAGGGGGCTGGACTAGAAGACCTCCAAGGTCCCTTCCAGCTTCTATTCTATTCTATTCTATTCTATTCTATTCTATTCTATTCTATTCTATTCTATTCTATTCTATTCTATTCTATTCTATTCAGAAAGAGAAGAGAAAACGAAAAAAGACACAGAACAAACTGTTCTTTAGTTCTCATTCTCTTATGTTTCTGTTGTTATATTAATGCTATCTGTTCCTTATCTAAGAGTCAGTTTGGTATAATAGTTTAGACATCAGGCTAGAAACCAGGAAACCATTAGAGGCAAAAAAAAAAAAAAAAAACCATCACGCTGACCTTGGCCGGTGACTCTCAGCCCTACGAAGAAGGCACTGGCAAACCACTTCCAAAATCTTGCAGAGAAAACTGCAGGGACATGTCCAGGCAGTCACTAGGAGTCGACTACACATACACATATTTCCTATCTATCTAATATATATCATATTGTCTATTTCCCTCTCGACCACAATGAATCTCAAGAAAAAATATTTGGTCTCATTTGACTATATTTAAAATAATATGTCAGAATCCAATTATATTTTATCTCTAGTTATCAACCATACAAAACCCCATTTCTTCCTTCTCTGGATTCTGTCATATGATGAAGGGAAGGGGGTGAGCAAAGGGGCTTTATGGCCCTCACTTCCTTCAGTACACTTCAAAGGGACTGAATGTGGATATCACCAAAAGGACTAACCATAACAATGGGGCTATTATCTTTCATGTACTCCTCTCTGAAGTATCCCTCTAGCCGGCAGTAAGGAAAAGGGGGTAGGAATGTAATGCCTGAGACTGTCGCTGGAAGAAGGGGGTGATTGGGTGGGGCTACTGGGGAACCCCTTTAAACCTTGAATGGGAGAGCTTGGACCCCAAGTCCTGTCTAGAACGCCTGCAACCATTTTCTCTTAATAAAGGATGCCTGTTGCAAGAACTATTCCAAGAGTTCTGTCTTCTTAAGATGCAAAGTGGAGTGGTCCTTACATTAGACAGGACTTACAAAATTAATCCCCCTGGAAGGGAGACCCTTGCCAGGGGATTTTTGCAAAAAATTACCATGTCAGACAATGGAGCAAGAAAGGGGGGAAACTCCCCAGAAAGGGAGCCGCTGCCCCGACTGAAACCTTGCCAGATGTCGGGATCCGAGAGGTCAGATTCCTCAGGAGAAGAAGTGGTGGAGACATGGGACCACAAGCCTCGCTGGTCAATGGGTGTTGGAAAGAAAGGCAAGTGGGAAAATAAATCAAGAAAGGTGACCCTGAGACGGGGGGGCAAGCAACCAGAATGGAAGCAGGAGATGGAGAAATCCCTGCACGCAAGTGAAGAGGGACAAAGCTGGGCACCGTACTCAGACTGGATCCTAGAGAAAGCTATTGACCTGAAGAAGAGAACTCTCAGCTCCCTAGGAGAGGAGAATCCTGAGCCCTACGGCCGCCCCAGCAAAGGAAGAGACACCGAGGGGGAAGTGGAACCTGCAGCCCCGGGGACATCTGCTGATCCAGTAGTCGCCACCCCCTGCCGAACCACACCTGGCGATCTGGACAGAAGACACTACCACCAACAACGGAGGCACCGATCCATTCCAAGACGTCCGCCGTTGGAGGTGAAATTCAAAGGGGAGCCAACACACTTGGGGTTTTTCCTAACCCAAGTCCTCAGCTACATGGAGGAATATGGGCGGGACATCCCCAGTGACAAAGCCTGCATCCGGATCATGCAATCTGCCCTGTACGGACCGGCTGCAGATTGGGTGGTGAACTTGCACGATTTCAATGCCCCAGAGCTCAATGACTTCAACCATTTCATGTCCTCTCTGAGAAGGCAATTTGAAGACCCTCTGGCTGATCACAAAGCCCGCAAAAGGATAAAAACAATGAGGCAAGGCAAATGCTTGGTGGCTAAATATACGGAAGAATTCTGGGCCATTGCCAGCAAACTGAACTGGCCAGAAGACATCCTCCTTAGCCATTTCAAAGACGGACTAAATTATGACTTATATGACACTTGCCTGCCCCGAGAGGACCCACACCAACTTGAGGAATGGTCCGTCTTGGCCGAGGAAGCAGAGATCGACATATTGAAGAGACACCGCCAAGGAAACAATGGAGCCACTCCCCACTTGAGTTGACACACGAACCAGTGAAACCATTGGCTATAGCCAAGAAGCAAATGGGGTGTTTCAAGTGCAGAATAGAAGGGCATCAAGCTGTAGAATGCCGCTCCAACGCCCCCCAGCACAACCCAGACAGATCCCCGATCAGCAAATCCAGAAAGTCTCCAGCTAAGCCCAAAGAAACTGCCATGAGAATGATGGAAATTGTGGAACCCCCCATCTCTGCTCATCAGGGGGAAAGAACTCCAGCCTACACTGCAGGGCTGGTGGATGCCTCAAGATGACAGCTTGGAGAGCAAACCCCTGGTAAGTGGACGCATCGCACCCATCCTCAAGAGAGTGACTATATTAATTCCCCCCATGCCCGAAGCCGTGAAGGTGAAAGCCTTAATAGACTCTGGCTGCACCCACTGCCTCATTAGCCTGACACTAGTGGGGAACCTGGGCATTCCGTTGAGGAGACTGGAACAACCAATCTCATTTGGCCAGTTAGATGGATCCATAGCAGGGGGGGTGCCAGCTACCCTAGCCACTTTACCAATACACCTCTCCCTGGGCAAACACGAGGAGGACATAATGTTTGTGGTGACCCCAGGCATGGAATTCCCAATGATCCTACGGATGGAATGGTTAAAAAATGGAACCCCTGGGTGAATTAAAGGACAACAGAAATCAAATTCCCAAAGGGGGATCCTATGGACTTAAAATCCCAAGGGGGGCTACCAGAATCAAGAATAGAAAAAGCATCCATGGGAGAGGAAAAAGGACTAACAGAAATACCAGAGGAATACAGGGACCTTGGTGAAGTTTTCAGTGAGGAGACGGCAGATGAGCTCCCCCTCCCACCGACCCACATACTGTACCATTGAATTCAAGCTGGGGCAAAACTCCCGAAGTCCAGATTATACTCCATGAGCCCAAAGGAGAAGGAGGAAATGGAAAGATTCATTCAAAAAAAGCTAGAGAGAGGTTTCATTGAGCCAGCCAAGCCTAAAGTGGCTGCCCCGGTCCTCTTTAGAGAGAAGAAGGATGGCTCTTTACGCTTATGCATGGATTATAGGGCCCTGAATACAATCAGTGAAAGCAACCTATACCCTATACCCCTCATGAAAGACATGCTGTCACACCTCTCGAAAGGGAATTTTTTTTCTAAACTAGACCTAAGGGAAGCTTACTATCGCGTGAGAATTAAGGAAGGGGACGAATGGAAGACCGCATTTAACTGCCCCATGGGGTGTTATCAATTCAAAGTCTTGCCATTTGGATTACAAAGGGGCCCTGCAATCTTTATGCAATTAATCAATGACGTTCTAAGGGAGCACCTGTTTAAGGGGGTCCTTGTTTACTTGGACGACATTCTTATCTTCACCGAAACAAAAGAGGAACATGTCAATCTTGTCAGAGCGGTTTTAAAGAAACTGCCGCCCACCTATATGCCAAACTCTCGAAATGCAAATTCCACCAGGAAAGGATAGACTACCTAGGTTATCGCATATCCCCCCAGGGCATTGAAATGGACCCAGAGAAGGTCAGAGCAGTATTAGATTGGGCACCACCCCGCACCAGAAAGCAACTACAAAGTTTCCTGGCCTTTGCAAACTTTTACCGCCAATTCATCCCCTCATTTGCCCAGATAGCCTTGCCCCTCACTAACTTACTAAAAATGAAGGGAGCATCCTCAGTAAAACTTAGCCAGCCACTAACATGGACAATGGAGTGCCAAGCAGCTTTTGAGAGATTAAAGAGACTTTTTTCTGCCGAACCAATACTAAGGCACCCAGACATGGATAAGCCCTTCGTAATACAGGCGGATGCAAGTGATGTGGCAGTGGGGGCTGTTCTATTACAAGAAAATGATGAAGGTGTATTGCAACCCTGTGCATATACATCTAAGAAACTCACGGAAACAGAACAGCGCTGGCCCGTATGGGAGAAAGAGGCATACGAGATATGTTGGGCATTACTCACGTGGTGACAGTTCCTGGAAGGCAACAAAATCCCCTTCCAGGTGTGGACTGATCACAAAAATTTGGAAGCCCTGAAAGTGCCCAGGAAGCTCAATCCCAAACAAGCCCGCTGGTCCCAGCATTTTCACCAGTTCCAATTTAAGCTCAAACATTTACCAGGGAAAAAGAACTTTCTAGCAGATGCCAGAAATTAAATGGCAATTTTGGTGGCCATCCATAAAAAAGGACATAGAAAGCTACGTGGCCAGCTGCCCAAAATGTGCAATGGACTTTGCTGCACCAACTGAAGTCAGAAAATCTGATTCTGAATCAGACTCGAAATCACCAACATCCTCTGCACCAGCAAGCCACCCAAAAGCAACTTACCCAAAGAGGAACAGACAGCACTACGTAACCTGAAAGAAGACACCAGCATAATAATCCTACCAGCAGACAAGGGCAACGCCACGGTGGTTATGAACACATCTGACTACCAAACCAAATTAACCAACCTACTCCAAGACTCCACATACAAACCCCTAAATACAGATCCCACCACCTACCTGGAAAAAACCACCAGATCCAAAATAAAAGCCTCCCCCATTAGCGAAGAGATCCAGCAAAGAATCATTCCCAGAGAGAAATCATCCAGATGCCCCAAACTCTATGGTCTCCCCAAGATACACAAAGAAGGAACCCCACTCAGACCTATAGTCAGCTCCATAGGCTCACCTCTACAAAACCTAGCCAAATTTCTCGCCAAACAACTACAGCCCTATGCAGAATCCATCACCTCACACGTAAAAAACTCATTCCAGTTTATAGAGATCATAAAGAAACAAAACTTACAGCCCAGCGACCTACTAGTGAGCTTCGATGTCATATCCCTCTTCACCCAAGTGCCTATCAAAGAAGCCTTGACAGCTATTCAAAACAAATATAACCCCCCCAAACACATCTTAGATCTGACCAACCACTGCCTATCCAACACATACTTCATCTATAATGGACAAAAATACAAACAAACAGAAGGAGCACCCATGGGATCACCCCTCTCACCTGTCATTGCCAACCTCTACATGGAACACTTTGAAACCCAAGCTCTAGAAAAATCGGATCACAAACCCAAACTCTGGCTCAGATACGTAGACGACACCTTCATAATCTGGCCACATGGGAAAGAAAAACTGGACAACTTCCTCACACACCTCAACAGCCTACACCCCAAAATACAGTTCACCATGGAAACAGAAGCTAACAACCAACTTCCCTTCCTGGATGTCTTAGTCTACAAGAAATCCAATGGCTCCCTAGGACACACCATCTACCAGAAGAAAACACACACAAACCGCTATCTGCACGCTCTCTCACACCACCACCCAGCACAGATCAACTCTGTAGCCAAGACACTCATCTCCAGAACAAAACGCTTAGCTGACGAACAACACCTAAAACCCGAACTACACACTCTCACCAATGTACTAACATCCAACGGATTCCATAGAAATAAGATTACAAACCTAATCCAAAAAGAAACCCCCACTAAAATCCAAGACAAAGAACAAGAAAACGGCAAAGCCCTCCTCCCATACATAAAAGGCACCACAGACAGAATCAGTAAGATCCTCCATAAACACAACATCAAAACAGCATTCTGCACAAACAGAAAAATATCCACCATCCTTAGAAACCCCAAAGATAAAATTGAATTAGAAAATCAAGGAGTATACGAAATCCCATGCACCACTTGTCCCACCACATACATCGGACAAACCAACAGAAGAATAAGTGCACGCATTGAAGAACATAAGAACTCAGTCAAAAAAGAGGAACCAACATCTTCCCTGGTCCAACACCTTAAAGCCACAGGACATGAAATTGACTTTAAAAATACCAGAACCATTGCCAAAAGTGAACATTTTAATAACAGAATAATCAGAGAAGCCATCGAGATAGAAAAACGCCCACACAGCATGAACAAGCGAGATGATACCTCCCGCCTACCAGCCATTTGGAAACCCGCCCTTATTGACAAACGACTCCCTAACACAAAAAATGATACCAGACCCACACTCACAAAAACCACACAGGATGTCACCACCACACATCCACGCAAAAAACAAACCCAAAGCCACACCGATGACGAGGCACGACCACAAACCAGAAGCCAGACCACAGCTGCATCATTAGCCACTTTAAACCCCTCCAATCCATACATGAAGCAAACTGACACCCTCCATGAAGAGGAGGCATGACCACGAACGCGAAGCCAAAAAATAGCAAGGCAGCCCAAAATCTTAAACCCCTCTGCAACTCAGACTAACCTGAGCACAACCAAACAGAACACTCCCCCAGCCAATCAGAGCACAGCCAAGCCCCTAACCATTCAGAACACACCTCCACCCAATCAGAACACAGCCAAGCTCCCACCCAATCAGTTCATACCCCCACTGGCAGTTAAAAGGAAGAAACAGCTAAGACCACACATTGCTGCTCAAAGCACGAAGCTGAAAACACCAGCCTGAAGATGACGAATGGGACTTCGTCGAAACGTCGCCAAGACACTTCCAATTTTACACGGGAGAAAACCCGAACAACCAAAGACCTACATATATATATTCAATAATGATGGTGAAAATGCGACTCCCGGGCATAATTATAAATGGAAGGAATAAAGCGCATTCACCAGGAGAGTTTAAAGTTAAAATACTTTAATATAGTATTTTACTATATTAAAAGGTTGCCAAGCTTTCGTTGGGAAAACTCCCCAACATCTTCAGGGCTGAGAGACCGTTTCTAAGTGTATTCCTTGCCTGTACAGGGGAGAATGGAAGCCGAGAACTGTACAGGGGGAATGGAAGCAGTTATCACCCAAAAGGGATGGGGGAGGGCCCCACTCAGCCCCAGAACTAACGATGGAGGAGTCCATAATAGCGCACGGAATGGAGGAGTCTGCAATAGCGCACGGAATGGAGGAGTCCACAATAGTGCACGGAATGGAAACAGGAAAGGGCTAGGTGTGGAGGCAAGGGATACACTTAGAGTGCAAGTTGATCAGCTGGGGCCGGTGATGCGGTCCAGAAGCCGGATGCAGGCGTCTAGTGATCATATATAAGCTTCTTCCCAATGACTACTTTTAACCCTGACGATGTCGGAAGCTTCCGATGAACGCTAGGTTCTATTTATTAAATGTTTTGTTTTTCATTTATTCTCCTGGTGATCGTTATTTATTTGCTTCATAATATATATACATTTCAAATACTTGTGAAATGTTATATGCTTTCCAAAACAACTCACAATTATGAACATTTATATAAAATACATGTCAACGCTGCTAAAATCGGATGCTTTGCTTTGACAACATATGGAGATGCAACCATTGTCCTTCTTATGTTTTACTCTTAGAATTAGATGATGGGGGGAGGAATTTGCATGGGAGTTTAGTTAGACAAAATAATACTGTAACTAGTGTGAGAATCAAGGTTTTTGAAATAAGAGATGATAAGAATTGGTGAACTGGAGAACTGGAGGGAGAGCCTTCATTTCAAATTAATTGGAGAATGTGATTTATGATTGTAAATTAGAGGAGGGAATTGTGCTTTGATACTATGTGCTCAAGGGGAGGGGAATTCAGATTTTGGCTTGGGCTATGTAAGTACCGATGCTATGCTTCTCGAATAAAGATTCTTTAAGATAAACAATTCCTCGATGTTCTTTGAAAAGTTTCATCTGTTGGAACCATGACAATACATACTTAAAAATTATATCAGTAAAATAGAATTTAGCATGCCTTTGCAAATATGATTCAATCAAGCAGTCATTTATTTTTAGTTATTATTGGCCCCAGTTGCTTGTTCCAGAAAATATACTTTTGTCTGGAAAAACCTTCATTTCATTTTTCAGAATATACAACAATTAACTCCTAAATACAGGAACACATAAAAAGCATATAAGGAAGGAAATTAGAACTGTAACAAAATGTTTGAAGTGGCTAATTGACTACATTGGAACTGCACTTAATTACAAAATAACTTACTTTAGAATATTTGATTATTAAATATAACCCAGAATTAAAAGTAAACATATAAAGCAAAGGTTAAGCCTTTTAAGGAATGCTATCTTTTTCTCGAAAGCCTCCTGATATGAATTAGTATTCTAAAACCCTAATGTTTGTTTCATTTTTCTTACTTGTTCAAGTTAGTTCTGGTTATTTGAATTGAATAATTAAATTTTACTTAATCATCTTTTTAGTTCAGAACTCTAGGTAGCACCTAACTCTGCTGGGCTTTGATTTTATTGGATCCTGTTAAGTAATTTTACTCAGTGTTAAATTCTTTGTTTGCCTTACCTTCTGAAACCTGATCGGATGTAATCCATAATGCTTCAAGCTTCAATATGTCATATCCACAGGATTTACTATGAAAGGAGAGATCAGAATTTAGAAAGGCTGGATTCTCTCTTGATCTCTAGGTTGCAGAGATTACTAAAAACTCTCCTGGGACTGACTGCAGGTTACTGCTTTTCAATGAAGGTTCTTAGTTTTGACCTGATTCCATTTACCCTCTGTAACCATTTGATCTTCTTTTATGCCAGCAAGCATTTCAATCATTCTCTCCTCCTTCCTCTTTCCACATATAATATAGGCTTGAGCCATTTTCCTTCACCTCACGATCCCCAGGAGACCTCTGGTAAAACCTCCTCTTCCTCCTCTTCTTCCTTGGCTGACTGGTACAACTACCTGCCACTTCATTGGGGGAGAGAAGGAACAAAGGGAACCATAGGAAAACAGGATCTCCATTCCTCCATTCTGGCAAGTTCCCAAAAACCCTTCTCTCCCAAGAGAGGAAGAGGGCTCACCTATTGGCAGCTGGTACTCCCCCCCCAGCCATTATTACCTAGCCAGCAAGGAAATTTCAGAACAATTCAGAGTCCCCATTGGCTTTTCCACTGAGTTGTAGGAAGCTGTCAAAGACAATTTTAAATAGGATCCCATGTGTTATATATTGAGCTTAAACTAGGAACAAGTGCAAGGAAACCATTAGCAGACCACGTGGCCTGCTAGCCAGACTTACTGTCTGGCTGATCATTAGTATGCATTTGAGTGGGATAATACATTGCATTGATTGGCTGACAGCACCCTAAGCCGAATGTATAAAAAGGGGCGGCGCCATTTTGTTCTGAGTTCTGTTTAGCTGCAAATAAAGAAGTACCTGTTCGTTACTCCTGCCTCTTCAATGCCTACCAACCCAAGAAACAGAACATTGGCGATGAAGGTGGGATCGTGCTGCCGCAAATTCAAGGGCTGACTCATCACAGGAAGCTCTGAGAAGTATGATGTTCCAACCTCCTTCACTCTGCCTGCCAGTATGGAAATGCTGGAGGAGAGTGCCACAAGGAATCATCCTGGAACCCCTTCGAAAGCCTGCATGGCCTTTTCAATGCTGCCAAAGATCCACCACGGCGAAGATTGGTCATCTTTCTGAATTCGATGTCAAGCATCCAGAACGATGGAGCTCCTACATTGCTAGGGTGGAGAATTACCTGAGAGCCAACCAGGTTTGGGAGGATGGACTGAACGCCACGATGCTGCTGTGCGTTTGCAGTCAAGAAACTTTTGATATTGCGGAAAACCTGGTTGCTCTGGCATCCTTGGAGTCCATTGCTTATGTGGAGCTGAAAAGAATGCTCAAAGAACATTTTGAGCTGAAGCTGTTGGTCATAGCTTGGCAGCATGCTTTTGAACAGTGGGACCAGCATCCTGGGGAGTCCGCTGCTGATTTAATTGCTGCTCTGCAACAAGCTGCAAGGTATTGTGAATTTAAGCACCTGGAAGAATGGCTATGAGACCGGCTAGTTTGTGGTCTGAGGAGCCGAGAACTTCAGCAAAAGATTTTTGCTAGAGAAACTGTCTCCTTCCAAGATGCACTGAGGGAGATAATGGCCGAAGAAGGAGCAGGTAAAGCTGTTAAGGCCTTGTGGCTTTCCAAGAACCCTCCTTGCTCGGACACAGTCCATCTAGAGGATGCTGAGAGGGTTGAACACTCTGAGTCGGACAATGAGGTTGATCGGTTGCAACAACTGCCAGAAAGAAGGCCTCAAAGGCAAGTGGCCAAAAGCTTTGACAAGGCAGTTCCCTTCTCTCGGTGTTTTGGGTGTGGAGGCCGCCACAAACGTTCTGACTGTTGTTTTCATTCCGCCATTTGCCAGGCGTGTGGCTGGCAAGGCCACATCGCCTCCATCTGTTTGGGTCGCAAGAAAGACTGTCCATTGGAAGAGTTGCCTTGGAAAGGTACTGGGGTCCCCAGTCAGAACAGGGTGGGTTTTTGCACGACGAGAAGGAGCATATCTAGAACAAGTGCCCATCGCCCACTGAAGAAAAAGCTTCATCTTGAAGTTAAACTGCAAGGGGTCCCCTCAGACATGGAGGTGGACATGGGTTCAGCTCTGTCCATAATTTCCCAAAGAACCCTTAAACAGATTTGCTGCAGAAGCGGCCAATGAGTTAAGCTCAGGCCGTCGAATCTCATTTTGACCAACTTCCAGAATTCCTGAGTGCATGTCAAGGGGTAAGCCACACTCGAGGTGCAGTTTAGGGATTTTGAAGGCCCTTTGGACATCGTGGTGGTTGACGGTGACCGCACGAGTCTGATTGGACTCGATTGGTTTGATGCGCTAGGTATTCAGGTGACTGGGTTAAACAGTCTGCAAACGGCAAGCCTTTAGGAGGTGTGCAAAGAATTTGCTGATGTTTTCAGCCCTGAGCTTGGGGCATATAAGGGGCCTCCAATCGCTTTAAGGCTAGACCCCTAGATCAGAATTAAGCCTCGTCAGATGCCCTTTGCTCTTAAGCAAAGAATCAATGCTGAGCTGGACAAACTGTTGCAGCAAGGCATTTTGGAACTGGTGGATAGTAGTCCATGGGAAACCCCTATTGTCATGCCACTTAAGGCCAATGGAGAAGTCCGCATTTGTGCGGACTATAAATGTACGCTAAACAAAGTGTTACAGCAGCACTCCTATCCGGTGCCTGTAGTGAGCCAAATTCTGGTGTCTCTACAAGGAGGCCGCATTTTCGCCAAATTAGATTTGGCTCAGGCCTATAGCAGTTGCCAGTGGACAACGCCACGGCAGAGGCCCAAACAATTGTGACCCACCGGGGTGCCTTCAAGGTCCAAAGGCTACAGTTCAGGGTGAACGTAGCCCCTGGCATCTTCCAAAGCGTGATGGAGCGCACGCTACACAATATTCCGGGTGTATGCTCATATTTCGATGATGTCCTCATCGCTGGGGAATCAGTCAAAAACCTGTCTGATAGGCTTCGGGCTGTTTTATGACGTTTCCGCAAAGCGGGGCTGAAACTCAAACAGGAGAAATGCAAAATAGGAGTCACTTCTACAGATTTCCTGGGGTTTCGTATAGATGCTGCAGGCATCCACCCTGCTGAATCCAAGCCCAAAGCGATTCAGCAGGCACCTAGTCCCAAAACAAAGGCAGAGCTTCAAGATTCTTTTGGGCTCCTTAATTTCTATCATGCTTTCCTCCCATACAAGGCCACAGTGGCAGAACCGTTACACTGGCTCTTAGACAAACAGGCCCCATGGAAGTGGACACATGTCCACGAGAGGAGTTTTGCTAAGGTCAAGGCCTTGTTGTCCTCTAATGCAGTGTTGGCTCATTTCAATGAGCAGTTGCCAGTTAGCATAGCTTGCGATGCATCCCCTTACAGGATTGGGGCTGTCTTATGTCCCTGTAGCCTATTACTCCAGGACTCTTCTGCTGCTGAGTGCAATTATGCGCAAATAGACAGGGAGGCATTGGCCATTGTGGCTGGCATCAAGAAGTTTCACGACTTTTTGTATGGCCGCCATACACTGACCACAAGCCACTTCTAGGATAGTTCACTACCCACAAACAGACCACCCAAATCATCTCTCCTAGAGTGCTGAGATGATCAGTATTTCTTTCTGCATATGACTACTGCCTGGTTCACAAACCAGGTCAAGAAATAGGCCACGCAGACAGCCTTAATAGGTTGCCTCTAAAGCAGGTAGAGCCAGATCCTGCACCAGCCAACTACACCCTGTCTATCCAGGATTTGCCGGACTCTCCCCTCCATGCAGGGGATGTAGCTGTAGAAACAGCTACTGACAACACGCTAACATGCATGTTGAATTGGGTGCTCACAGGATGGCCTGACTTGTGTCCTGGCACTGACTTCCAGAGTTGCTGGAAAAGGAAGCATGAGTTATCCACCTTTAAGGGTTGTATACTGTGGGGAAGCAGGGTAGTAATCCCAATCTCACTGAGGACTAGAGTCCTTGTTTCTCTGCATGAGGGACATCCAGGAATAGTCCGGATGAAGGTGCTTGCGTGCTGCTATCTTTGGTGGCCTGGGCTCAATTAAGAGATCGAGGCCCAGGTCCAAGGGTGCCACATTTGCCAGCAGTCCCAGCCAGAAATGCCACAGGCTCCCGTCCATAGATGGGAAACCATACATACTCCTTGGTCGAAGGTTCATATCGACTACGTCAGCCCCTTTCAGGGGCAGCTCTTCCTCATTGTTGTGGACAGTCACTCTAAGTGGCTGGAAGTCATTCCAGTGTCCACTATGATTACCGCCAGAACCATCCAGGTTCTGAGGGACATTTTCACCTCTCATGGGTTTCCAGACGTCATTGTCTCTGATAACGGACCTCAGTTTACTTCATCAGAGTTCCAGTCCTTTTTAAGGGCAAATATGATTAGGCATGCTACTTCGGCACCATTTCACCCAGCCTCAAATGGTCAAGCGGAACACATGGTTCGCACCACAAAAGAAGCCTTGAAAAGAATAACCAAGGGAAACTGGCACCACAGTTTCTCCTCTGCCACCGCACAACACCGTGCATGTCAACAGCCAAGAGCCCAGCTGAGCTCTGCTGGGGTCGCCGTCTTATCACCAAGTTGGATAGATTACATCCAGATAGGGGGGCATCGCAGGTGCAACAGCCAAGGGCACCAAGGCAATTGCAAGTGGGTGAGCCAGTTTGGGCATGCAACTATGGACCGGGACAACTCTGGGTGGTAGCTGTGGTTTGCAAGGTTAATGGGCCGCTTTCATATGACATGGCATTGGAGGATGGTCGTGTGCTGCGCAGGCACATTGACCAGTTGCGATGGAGGTTACCTAGCCTTCCTTCCACTCCTTACTCTGCTCTCGGGAGGGAGGAGGACCACGATCCCAATCGTGAATCTCAGCTGCTCAGCGAAAGCAGGACATTGCATTCACCGAATGGGGGCTTTGCCAACGAGGTGGCTCCTGACTCTGGCACTGTGTCCTTGGGACATTGTGCTCAAACGGCTTTTCACGGTGCTCCTTCTGCAGGCAATGCGCCAACAGGCCATTGTTCTCAATCGGCTTTTTACGCCGCTACTACCTCAGCCCTTGTACCAATAGAACAGTGCTCCCAACTGGTTTCTTACGCTGATCAGGGGAATTCCACCCCACCACGGAACTCTGGTTTGGGCCTACCAGAACAAGCCAGCCAAAGTCAAATGGATAAAGGCTCAGGTCTACCGGAACAGGCCAGCCTTCACAATCCAGGTATCGAACGGGTCCCAAAGTCCCAGTCTGCCAAGCCTGGCAGACGAGCTTGCAGATTGGGCGCTTGCAGCAGCTCCAAGATGATTGGAACAGGCTAAAGGCCATCAAAGTTTTTAAGAGACTACGTGAGGTTTCTGTCATTGCAAGTGTAAATGCTTATGTATTTAATTGCAATTGAGATACTAATCTGTGTTCCCTTGAAATGGAAAGACCTATAATGTTGTGTATTATTGACTGTTATAATGTGCATTATGGGAACACATGTAGTATTGTAAAATAGTACGTATGTGCTAAAGAACCAGGAGGGGAAGGGTGTTATGTATTGAGCCTAAACTAGGAACAGGTGCAAGGAAACTGTTAGCCAAACTTACTGTCTGGCTGATCATTAGTATGCATTTGAGCTGGAGAATACATTGCATTGATTGGCTGACAGCGCTCTAAGCCAAATATATAAAAAGGGGCGGAGCCATTTTGTTCGGAGTTCTATTTATCTGCAAATAAAGAAATACCTGTTTGTGAGTCCTGCTTCTTCAATGCCTATCAATGCGAGAAACAGAACACCATGACATCCTGTGTCTAGGGTGGGACCAGTCTTCATGATCTCCAGCAGCCAAAGAAGGGGCTAGTCTACAATCAAGTCTAAGGTAGCAAGCAGAGTGGTGAAGGACCAAGGTATTATGGCTAATATATTTGACGGACACCAGAGAAATCAGATTTGTACTCATCTGCAGTAGCTCACTTGGTGACTTTCTGCCCAATCTACTTCACAAAGTTGTGAAGAAAAATAGCAGGGTGGGGATGGAGCACTATGTATGTGCCTTGATTTTTTTGAAGAAAGATACTGTAGGATATCTTTGTTCAAGATATGCATGTTTGAAGGCTAGAAAGGGACACATAAAACAATAAAATACCCAGGCCTTTCTTCATATACCTTAAGTTGTTGCTTCTTTAAGAGCCACCTGATGAGTCAATTCTTTGCTGCTGGGTGGGGAGGGAAAGAAAGATTGTTAGAGTGGCTGGAAAACTGTCATGAAACATTGAAAATGAAGATCATGTGACTACAGCAGCAGCCACTAGCACTAAAGCAGCCTCAACTTTTCTGAATTTTATTTCCTCAGGAGTCATCAGTTTTGGATTTTGGGTACATTTGAGATATCTTGTTCAAAAATTGTTGCCCTGTGATGCCTAGTTACATCTAAGTAAAGGTCACAGCAAAATTTGTAGTAGTATATAGTTGTTTTCAATAATTTTAATATTATTTTAGTGTTGTTTTATTACTTCTATTGTTTCAATTCTTGACTGGAAACCATCCAGAATTAGATATAAGATGGGTGGTTATATAAATATTTAAATAAATTAAATAAATATCAAATAATCTGCTTAAAGATTATACACAAATCTCTAGTTCACACAGGCGCAGTTGATAGCACAACAGTTGGAAGAAGGAATTAGAAAAGGTGCTTTGGAATGGCTTCTATTGCCATTAAATCTGTTATCAGTTATAAGTCATGAATATGATGGGATATATTGTGCATATATGTTTGTGCTGTAAGAGACAGATTTTGTCAGTCTTCCTAGGATCTTTCCTATATTTTTGCCAGTAGACTACTTGTCAATATTTATACCTACTGCTATTGAGATCTGTTCTTTAAAAGAATCTTGTTTTAGTCTTAATTTACATTTCCCCAGGAATATTTTTAATTCTCTAGTTTAATATTAGCAAACTGCAACTGTTCATATATTGAAAATACATATATGGTATCAGCAAACAATTTTTGTTTCCAAGTCTATATCAAACTTAGTAGAGGATATTTACTGTAGATCCACATGCCAATCCAACATAGAAAATTTGAGATTATTTATGGAGTGATTAAAATTTACCTCACTCACTGAGTCATTTACTGATGATTTGCTACATGCTTATGCAGTGTGTGTTGTTTCCTCTACCCTCTCTGGGCTTTTTTTTTCCAGTGTTTTTTCTAATTTTGAATGTTTGCTCTCTATTTTCAAGAGATTTGTTCCCAATGACATTTCTCATCTTGTAAGCAATACAAATAATTCAAAATTAAAGGACCAAAATAGGGTCATAAAGCTATTTAGAAAAAGGTGCAGCAGAGTGTTACACTTACCTTCCTCAAGATTGTACAATGATTTTTCTTAAACACGCAGAGCCATGTTTCAATTGCAGTTTCAATTAGCTAAATTTCAAATGTAGTTACCATAAACCAGTTTCTGAACACAGAAACAATGAAGATTGTAATAAAAGACTGCCTATAAAAACTTGGCACTATGAAATACATAAAGTTATCTAATGCCCCATTACATTATACAAAATACATAATATTAAGAGCTATATCTCCAATAATCTCAATGCCAGAGTGTTATTTTCCATAACATTAACTTTGCAATTTTAAAAAAAATATCAGAAGTGCAATTTAAATAAAAGGTAAAATGTCAAGCCACTAAGACTAAGCAAATAATTTCACAGAAGCAGCAATATTCTAGATATATTCTTTAATCTACTGGTTTTATTCACCATATGTCCTTGATTAACTTTATATACTGCAACATCAAAGTAGGCCACTCTGCATATTTATTGAGAATTTAATGGTACCATGTAAAGAAAGGGTTGTCCATATGATCTGGGACTTTTAGTAGCATAGGAGAAATTAAAGCATATTATATATCTACAGGATAGCGTTAAAAAGGGAATCGCTCAATTTGTCTAATCCGATACAACCAATTTTCCAGTTCTGAGTGGTCTTAGTAATAGTAATAGTAGTAAAGTTGGAAGGGACCTTGGAGGTCATCTAGTCCAACCCCCTGCTCGGGCAGGAAACCCTACACCATTTCGGACAAATGGCTGTCCAGTCTCTTCTTAAAAACTTCCAGTGTTGGAGCATTTACTGCTTCTGGAGGCAAGCTGTTCCACTGATTAATTGTTCTCACTGTCAGGAAGTTTCTCCTTAGTTCTAGGTTGCTTCTCTCCTTGATTAGTTTCCACCCGTTGCTTCTTGTCCTGCCTTCAGGTGCTTTGGAAAATAGCTTAATTCCCTCTTCTTTATGGCAGCCCCTGAGATATTGGAATACTGCTATCATGTCCCCCCTTGTCCTTCTCTTCGTTAAACTAGACATACCCAATTCTAGCAACCGTTCCTTATATGTTTTAGCCTCCAGTCCCCTAATCATCTTTGTTGCTCTTCTCTGTACTCTTTCTAGAGTCTCAACATCTTTTTTACATCGTGGTGACCAAAACTGGATGCAGTATTCCAAGTGTGGCCTTACCAAGGCATTGAAGAGTGGTATTATACTTCACGTGATCTTGATTCTATCCCTCTGTTAATGCAGCCTAGCACTGTGTTGGCCTTTTTGGCACCTGCAGCACACTGCTGGCTCATATTTAAGTGATTGTCTACTAGGACTCCGAGGTCCCTCTCACAGTTACTACTATTGAGCATGGTGCCACCTATGCTGTACTTGTGCATTTGGTTTTTCTTGCCTAAATGTAGAACCTTGCTTTTTTCACCATTGAATTTCATTTTGTTAGTTAGTGCCCAGTGTTCAAGTCTGTCCAGATCCTTCTGTATCTGAAGCCTGTCTTCTGGAGTGTTGGCTATTCCTGCCAGCTTGGTGTCGTCTGCAAATTTGATGAGTTCCCCATCTATCCCTTCATCCAAATCGTTGATGAAGATGTTGAAGAGTACTGGGCCCAGAACAGAGCCCTGGGGCACCCCACTACACACTTCCCTCCATATAGATGCAGTTCCATTGAGGACCACTCGCTGAGTACGGCCGGTCAGCCAGCTACGGATCCATCTGGTGGTGGTTCTGTCTACCCCACATTTTTCTATCTTGTCAAGTAGTAGGTTGTGATCTACTTTATCAAATGCCTTACTGAAGTCCAAGTAAATTATGTCCACAGCATTCCTCTGATCCACTAATTTTGTCACTTGGTCAAAGAATGCAATAAGATTTGTCTGGCATGATCTATTTTTGACAAACCCATGTTGGCTTTTAGTAATGACTTTGTTTGCCTCTAGGTGTTCGTTGATTCGTTGTTTGATTATCTTTTCCAGGATCTTCCCAGGTATTGAGGTCAGGCTGATAGGTCTGTAATTTCCTGGATCCATTTTTTTTCCTTTTTTGAGGATGGGAACTACATCAGCTCTTTTCCAGTCCTCTGGTAGTTCCCCTGTGTTCCAGGATCTTTGAAAAATATAGTTCAGTGGCTCCGATATCACATCTGCCAGTTCCTTGAGAACTCTGGGGTGTAATCCGTCTGGTCCTGGCGATTTGAACTCATCTAGGCTGGACAGGTGCTCACTAACAATTTTCTTGCCTATCTTAACTTGTGTTTCTGTTTTGTTTTTTATGGCACTATTTTTGATAGGTTGGTCTGTTTTTTCCCTTTGTGTAAAGACAGATGCAAAAAATGAGTTAAATAGTTCTGCTTTCTCCCTGTTGCTTGTCACCTTCTTGCCACTTCCACCCACTAATGGACCAATCATTTCCTTCACTTTTTTCTTGTTTTTTACATGTTGAAAGAAGCTTTTTTTGTTATTTTTGACTTTGGTCGCAAGCCTTAGTTCATTTTGAGCCTTGGCTTTCTTCACTTCATCTTTGCAGGCTCGGGCTATTTGCTGATATTCTGACTTAGTTATGTTCCCCTCTTTCCACTTTCTATACTTGTCCTTTTTATCTTTCAATTTGTCAGAGAGTTCTTTATGCAGCCATGCTGGTTTCTTTTGAGAGCTGTTATTTTTCCTCTTTGTTGGTATTGTGCTAGACTGTGCTTTTATTATCTCATTTTTCAAAATTTCCCAAGCTTCTTGAGTTGTTTTCCCCTTGAGGATTCTCATCCATGGAATCCTTCCCAAGCCCTCTCTAAGTTTATTGAAATTAGCTCTCTTGAAGTCCAAGACTCTAGTTTGACTGTGTTCTATTGGTTGTGCTTCTATAATGTTGAATTCTAATATTGCATGATCACTTCTTCCCAGGGTTCCTATGGCTTCAACACCGTCTATCATTTCATCTCTGTTAGTGAGAATTAGATCCAAAATGGCTAATCCCCTAGTTCCCTTCTCTACTTTTTGGGAGACAAAGTTGTCTGCTAGGTTTGCCAGGAACCTGTTTGATCTTCCACTTGGTGCGGAGTTTGTCTCCCAGTTGATGTCAGGGTAGTTAAAGTCCCCCATTACTATTGTGATGTGCTTCCTACATACCTTAGTTAGCTGACTAGCAAAAAGTTCATCTATTTCCTCTGTTTGGTTGGGTGGTCTGTAGTATACACCTATGGCAATGTCATTTGCCCCCCCTTTTATATTGACCCAAATGCATTCAAGACAGTTTTTATCATTGTTGTACTCTATTTCTGTGGAGATGTAGTTATTTCTTATATAGAGAGCAACTCCACCTCCTCTTTTATTTGGTCTGTTTCTTTTAAATAATTTAAATCCCTCTAGCTGTGTGTTCCATGTGTGAGTTTCATCCCACCATGTTTCCGTAATGGCAACAATATCGTATCTGCCCTCATTAACCTGAATTTCTAGTTCACCCTGTTTGCTGTTCATACTCTGTGCATTGGTGTATAAACATTTGAGTCCTTTGTGGGTGGCCCTGTGTTTCCTTTCTACATAACCTGTGTGGTGCCTGAGTTCCCCTATTGTCTTACCACCTATTTGGTTAGTGCACTTTATATGGCACTCGCTATTAGAGGCTTCATTTTGATTGGTAGCAAGGTTGGTATTCTTGTCCACACACACATCTATGCTACATGCACTGATAGCCCTATAGTTTTTAAATTGCCGGGGACAGGGTTGTTCCGTATCAATTAACTCCCTGTCCCCGCTGTTTAGTTTAAATTTCCCTCCAGAAAATCTGTGAATTTATAGCCGAGTAACTCAGTCCCTTTTTTTGATGGATGCAAACCATCTCTTTTGTACATCTTTTGATTGGACCAGCTACTGACATCGTGACTAATATATCCAAAGCCTTCCCCTTTACACCACTCCTTTAGCCACATATTGAATTGTGCTATGCGCTGGCCTTTTCCGTTTTGCTCCTTATACACTGGTAAAACCTCTGAGAAAGTAAGCCTACAGCCTATTCTGCTAAGTTCGTTCCCCAAGCTCTGGAAATCATTCTGCACAGAGAGTACATCTTTTTGGGACAGATCATTAGTGCCAAGATATACAATAGCCTCCGCATCACAGTCCTTGATGCCATTCTTCTAAATAGTCAGGGAGAAATTAACATTTTTATTTATCAAATTTGTGTAGCCCCAATGTCACAAAAATAATTTCTAAGTAGCATATAATGATCAATAAAACAACAACTATAGAAACAACCAATATAAAGATATTAAATACATTAAAAGATAAATATTCTAGAAACAAATATGTGTTAAACCTTTTGTGTTTTGGGGGATCAAGTGTGTGAAGTATGCAGCATACATTACTACCTATCTCTAGTTATATGGAGGAATGGGAAGTTGCATACCTTTTTTAGGTCAACCTGTCACTCTGCTTGATGTTTAAATATGTTCCTAGCCTTACACTATCCCAAGGAATTAGGGGGGGGGGGAGAGAGAGACAGAGACAGAGAAACAGAGAGAAAGAGAGAGAGAGTCCTCAATATGTTAATTTTGTCATCAGCCATCAGCAGGAGCAGGTTTAAAAATTAACTTTGAACATTCAATTGCTGTGTTAATTAACACAGATAATCACTGAAACGGCTTCAAGAAGTCAGGTGGCTTTAGATATCTATTAGTAATTTGTCACAGTTATGACCCTCTTCTGTGCAAGACTGAAACAGAACTCAGATTGTGGTAACTTCTTTGCTTTGCCTTGCCAGGCAAAATAAGTGCAGTTTAAATGTCTTGATTTGCAGAATGAAACTTGAAACAGCTTGAGTGTTGTGTCAGAATAATACTTGAAGCATTTTAAATATTCTGCATAAAAGAAGCAATAGGAACTTAGGAGCAACTACCCGTCTCATTTTCTCTCTTTCCCTCTCATCCTTCACTCCAAGGCCACTGTAGCAGTAGAAAACAGTAGTAGATAAGGAGATGCTGAGTGCTATGTATCATCAGGATTGCAGTACACTTGGGGAGATGATAATTTTAAAGTAATGTGCAAGAATTACAGCAGCATGCAATAGCTAAAAACTGTTTCCATGGTCTTTCTTTGCAATCCTGTAATATCTGTGAAAACATAGAATTAATTGCATCTCTTCAATCCAAAGGTTACAGAGTGAAATTCAAAATTAAAATTTATATACTTCTGCCAGCCCTTGAAGCCAGTTTCTGCCCATGGTGCAATAACAGGAAGGGAAGGGAAGGGAGGAAGGAAAGAAGGGAGGAAGGAAGGAAGGAAGGAAGGAAGGAAGGAAGGAAGGAAGGAAGGAAGGAAGGAAGGAAGGAAGGAAGGAAGGAACTTGCTATAACCAGCAGGCAACAAGGCATGCTGCAACACAGTTTGACAGTACTTACAAAACTTTGTGAGACTTCATAGCCTCTTAAGAGAAACTTTTCTTCTCTTGAGCTAAACTGAATGCTAGAATCTATTTTTAAAAATCAGCCTGCTGTTGTATGTGATGACCCCTAAAGATCTTCAGAGTATATCATGCAGATGCCTTTGGTGTCCAAACTATTGTCAATTTGCCACCAGTCCATGCTGCCACAATCTGTTGCTTAACAAGGTGAAGAGAGTGTCATGTCATCATCTCTGGGGGACACAGTGGGCTTTCTACTGAAAAGATGTATATCATGCTGGGGGAAAATGGGCTGGGGGAAAATGTTCCCAGTGAAAACAACTTCTGTGTTTGTGGACATTTTTGTGGTAAAATAGAGTTTTGAAATGAAACTAGATTTTTTTTTCCCCTAAGGAAGAACTGAAAAGACTTTGCTGAAAGCAAAAATACAAATTTGTTCTCAGAAAGATAGTGGACAAAATCCTTCCTGATCCCTGCCTTTGAAACAAATTTAATTCCCAAATATTTCTGGCTTCCAGCATTGTCAGGAAGAGAGATTAATCTTACACAAGTTCATAGTTCTATGATTTTTTTTATATTTCATAACTTATGGATAAAGTTGTGTGCATACCTTATTTATGCACAGTCAACTGTAATTTTTTCTGTACTGTTTGAAAACCTGTGGCTAATTTTTTTTTTAAAAAAATTAAGGAACCAAATATTGCCAGGGTTGATGGACCACCTTATAACCTCTTACATAAAGCATTTGCAAATTCTCCCACGTAGGTAGCATGCCTGTTTCCTTTCCTTTCCTTTTGTTCTGTCTGCAGGAACAATTTAATGTTGCTGCATCCATGGGAATATCAAGAAATTCTGGAGATCCATGGATCCTCTGAAATATTCTTTGTCTTTCTTCACTGAACACTGGAAAAAAAAGATATTCAGGACATAGTTGGCTTTGCATCCTAATGAGATTTTTGCAAGATTGGTGACTTTTCCTAGCATCCATTGCAATTTCACATTCCCTCCAGCACATCCTAGCTAGGTCTTAGTTTATTAAACCACAAGGTAAATGAATTCTGTCCTGCTACATAAAGCTTGCTCATTCCCGTTTACTTCTCTACTCAGATGAATGGTACCTCCCCCCCCAAAAAAGTCAACAGCCAGATCTAAGGTTAAGTTTTATTCTCCCGACTGCCTTGGCTATATCCCATAGGTTTTGAGTATTAGTCTCTTCTTTCTTGTTTGTCTGAAAGAATATCTGCATTTGTTCTTCCATCTTATACTCTTGAATTCTTTTTTATTTAAAATTGCAGGAGGAACTGCAATCGCATACATAGCCAATGAAAATAAAAAGAAAAGGCAGTATCAAAAAAGCTTAGAGGAAGAACACAAAAAACTAGAAACAGAGCTACAAAAAAATGTAGAGATCTAAAACGACAACTAAATCTAAATAAACATAAATTTAACATTATAGAAAAAGAAAAATTGGCACAAAAAATAAAAAGCATTAGACAAAAGTTTTTTGAACAGGCAAATAAACCTGGGAGATGGTTGGCCTACAGACTTAAAAAACAAAAAGATAAAAGATGGATTAGTAAACTATGCAACAAAGTGGGGGAGATGGTATATCAGACTGAGAAAAAACATGTGACCTACGAATTCTATAAAAACCTTTATAAAGATGATGGAAAGATTAGTGAAGGAAGAATACTACAATACCTTATGAATGCCGGACTGCCGAAGGTCTCAGAAGAATTCCAAAATATATAAAATAAGGACATAACACTTCAGAAAGTTATGGAAGCAATTAAAAAACAAAAAAGCAATAAAACACCCGGCCCCAATGGATTACCTTCTAAAATCTATAAAAATCATCAAGAACTTTTGGGATTGAATATATTTAATGAAGTATTAAAAGCAGCAAAGATTCCAAATTCATGGAAAGAAGCAACTATCACGTTAATACCCAAAGAAAATTCATCAAAAACTACAGGCCTATCTCTTTATTAAATATGGATTATACGTTTTTCATGACAATAATGGCAGAAAGATTAAAAAGATATCTAGCTGAATTTATCCATACTGATCAAAACGGTTTCTTGCCCAAAAGACAAATAAGATATAATGTTAGGATTATATTAGATATGCTAGAATACTACGAATGGCATAATGAAAAACAAATGGCACTGATTTTTGTTGATGTGTAGAAAGCATTTGATAATGTTAGATGGGACTTCATGCTGACCCAACTTAAACATATGGAATTTGGGGAAAGATTCATAAATATGTTCAAAACAATTTATTTTAAACAAAAAGCAAAAGTAATTATATATGAAGAATTAATAAAAAACTTCCAAATACAAAAAGGTACAAGACAAGGTTGCCCACTATCAGCATTATTATTCGTACTTTCTTTAGAAATTTGAACAAGAATAATTCGAGAAGACAAACTGATTAAAGGCTTTCTTAGAAACTAAGAAAGAAATATTTAAACTACAGGTATATGCAGATGATTTAGTCTTTATTTTGGAAGAGACCTTAGAGTCTGGCCCAAGACTATTACAGATGCTGGAAAATTATGGAGATGTAGCGGGGTTGAAGATTAACAAAGAAAAAAACTAAAATGCTAGTTAAGAATATGACTAAATCACAAGAAAATGAACTTGCAGAAAAAAATAACATTCAAACATTCAAGCCAAAAAAGTAAGGTATTTGGGGATTCAATTGATGGCAAGATGCATTACACTTAAAAGAGATAACTATGATAAACTAATAGATCAAATTACAAAGGACTTAGATAGATGGAAAACTCTCATGGGGAGAATTGCAACAATTAAAATGAACGTTCTCCCTAAACTTCTGTTTCTATTCCAATGCATAACGGTTAAAGTAGGCAAAGACTTTTTTGAAAATTTAAACAAAATTATATCCAACTTTATTTGGCAAAAGAAAAAAACGAGAATTAAATTCAAGTTATTACAAGATGCAAAGGAAAGAGGAGGATTCAGCCTCCCAAACTGGGAAATGTACTATCAGGCTGCAACACTCACTTGGATAAAGAATGGATACATCTAAGGAATAGGAGATTGTTAGCACTAGAAGGCCATGAGATGCAGACAGGGTGGCATGTGATACTATGGGACGGGAAACAAGGAACATCAGTATTTTCAGAAACACCATATTAGACGGGCACTATTAGATGTGTGGATTAAAATGAAAAAATCTAATAACCAAAAAATCCCCAATTGGATTTCAACACTGGAGATATTTCTGCACCCAAAATTTATGAACCTAGGAAGGATAATTAAATACAAAGACATTCTAGATGAGAACGGAGAGCTGAAAACAAGGGGACGACTATTAGAAAATGGCATAGAGCTGAAATGGTGGGTGTATCTGCAAATACAATCACAATACAGGACAGATAAAAAAGAACCTGGGATAAAATTAGAGCACACAGAATTGGATGAAATCTTACTAGGAACTGAAGATAAAATGATAAAAAAAGATATACCAGTATCTATTAGAACAAGACATGCTAGAAGAACAAGTAAAAGATACAATGCTAACGTGGAGAAAAACTTTGGCTATAGTATTAACTTACACAATTGGCAATTATTATGGGACAGGAACAGGAGACTAACGTTAGATACCACCTATAAAGAAAATCTATATAAGGTGTTTTACAGGTGGCATCATCCTCACACAAGATTAGCAAAAATGGATAAAAATTCTTCATCGATATGTTGAAAATGTAGTGTCAGAATCCAATTATATTTCATCTCTAGTTATCAACTATAGAAAACCCCATTTCTGCTTTCTCTGGATTCTGTCATATGATGAAGGGAAGGGGGTGAACAAAGGGGCTTTATGGCCCTCATTTCCTTCAGTACACTTCAAAGGGACTGGATGTGGATATCACCAAAAGGACTAAACATAACGATGGGGCTATTACCTTTCATGTACTCCTCTCTGAAGTCTCCATCCAGCCTGCAGTAAGGAAAACGGGGTGGGAGTGTAATGCCTGAGACTGTCGCTAGAAGAAGGAGGGGATTGGGTGGGGCTATTGGGGAACCCCTTAAAACCTTGAATGGGAGAGCTTGGACCCCAAGTCCTGTCTAGAACACCTGCAACCATTTTCTCTTAATAAAGGATGCCTGTTGGAAGAATTATTCCAAGAGTTCTGTCTTCTTAAGATGAAAGGGGGGTGGGTCCTTACATTAGACAGGACTTGCAAAATTAATCCACCAGGAAGGGAGACCTTTGCCGGGGGATTTTGCAAAAAATTACCATGTCAGACAATGAAGCAAGAAAGGGGGAAAACTCCCCGGAAAGACAGCCGCTGCCCTGACTGGAACCTTGCTGGATGTAGGGATCGAGAGGTCAGATTCCTCAGGTGAAGAAGTGGTGGAGACACGGGACCACAAGCCTCGCTGGTCAGTGGGTGATGGAAAGAAAAGTGAGTGGAGAAAGAAATCAAGAAAGGTGACCCTGAGACGGGGGGCCAAGCAACCAGAATGGAAGCAGGAGATGGAAAAATCCCTGCACGCAAGTGAAGAGGGAGAAAGATGGGCACCGTACTCCGACTGGATCTTAGAGAAAACTATTGACCTGATGAAGAGAACTCTCATCTCCCTAGGAGAGGAGAATCCTGAGCCCTACGGCCGCCCCAGCTCCTGGAGCTGCAAAAGGAGAGACACCGAAGGGGAAGTGGAACCTGCAGCCCCGGGGACATCTGCTCATCCAGTAATCCCCACCACCTGCCGAACCAAGATGGCGATCTGGACGGAAGACACTACCACCAACAATGGAGGCACCGGTCATTCCAAGACATCCGCCGTTGGAGGTGAAATTCAAAGGGGAGCCAACACGCTTGGGGTTTTTCCTATCCCAAGTCCTCAGCTACATGGAGGAATACAGGCAGGACATCCCCAGCGACAAAGCCTGCATCCGGATCTTGAAATCGGCCCTGGACGGACTGGCTGCAGATTGGGTGGTGAACTTGCATGACTCCAATGCCCCAGAGCTCAATGTCTTCAACCATTTCATGTCCTCTCTGAGAAGGCTTGGCTGATCACAAAGCCCACGAAAGAATAAAAACAATGAGGCAAGGCAAACGCCCGGTGGCTGAATATACGCAAGAATTCCAGGCCATTGCCAGCAAACATGTAAGGACCCACTCCACTTTGCATCTTAAGAAGACAGAACTCTTGGAATAGTTCTTCCAACAGGCATCCTTTATTAAGAGAAAATGGTTGCAGGTGTTCTAGACAGGACTTGGGGTCCAAGCTCTCCCATTCAAGATTTTAAGGGGTTATGCAGTAGCCCCACCCAATCACCCCTTCTTCCAGTGACAGTCTCAGGCATTACACTCCCACCCCTTTTCCTTACGGCCGGCTGGAGGGAGACTTCAGAGAGAACTACATGAAAAGTAATAGCCCCATTATTATGATTAGTCCTTTTGTTGATATCCACATCCAGTCCCTTTGAAGTGTACTGAAGGAAGTGAGGGCCGTAAAGCCCCTTTGTTCACCCCCTTCCCCTTCCTCATATGACAGAATCCAGAGAGGGCAGAAATGGGGTTTTCTATAGTTGATAACTAGAGATGAAATATAATTGGATTCTGACATCCTGTCCCCTTAAAAATAAGACAGATCCACCTGAAAGAAAACAAAACAGGTATAAAAGTTAGTCAGGCTTGTTAGGATACTCTGTGTGAAACTTCTTTAATAGCTTCGGGGCTCTGACATGACATTTATGGACCCACTCGTTTTGTGAAGCAGGGAGGTGTTTCCAGGCAACTAGGTACTGAGTCGCTCCATGATATTGCCTAGAGTCAAGGATTTCCTTTATTTCAAAACGTTGTTTGCCCTCCACCATGATTGGAGGTGGTGGTGGTGGGTATTTTGGCCGTAAAGGTGACTGACGCTCTCTTTTCAGCAAGCTGCAATGAAAAATTGGGTGTATTGGCCTGAGATTTTTGGGTAATTCTAATTCTACTGTTACTGGGTATATGAATCTTTTAATTGGAAAAGGCCCTATATATTTTGGTCCAAAATTTTTACAGCGTTGTAGGGACTTTAGGTATTTTGTAGATAGGTACACCATTTCACCTATAATGAATGGTGTAGGCTCAACCCTTTTTTTAATCGGCTTGTGCTTGGTATGCCTGCCTAGCTTCATCTAGTGCTTTTCTAACTATTGGCCAGGTGTTTTGTAGTTTTTCCATCCATTCGTTCAGTGATGGGATTGTTGGTTCGTTTGGGGTTAACTCTGGCATGGGGTTGAAACTTTGACCGATGGCTATTTGAAAAGGAGTGTAACCTGTGCTGGAGTGGACTGCATTATTGTAGGCAACTTCTGCAAAAGGGTGTAAGTCTGCCCACTCAGTCTGCTGGAAACTAAGAAAACATCTTAAATACTGCTTAAGTACGGAGTTCATTTTTTCAACCCGCCCATTTCCTTGTGGGTGGTGGCTAGATGTCAGTCCCTGACTGATTCCTAAGAGGGATAAAAATTCCTTCCAAAATGCAGACGTAAATTGCAGCCCCCTGTCAGAGATGATGCGTTGGGGTGCCCCATGCAATCTGTAAATGTGCTGGATGAAAGGTTTTGCTAAGTCTTTTGCAGTGGGAATCTTTTGGCAAGGGATAAAGTGCACCTGTTTGGAAAACAAGTCCGTGACTGTCCAGACAACAGTATTCCCATTGCTTTCTGGCAATTCCACTATAAAATCCATGGCTATTTCTCTCCAGGGGGCTGAGGGACTTGCCACTGTTTGTAATAGTCCTGGCGATTTCCCTTGCAACCTCTTTGCAGTGGCACATTTTGAACAACTGGTTACATAACTTTCTATGTCCTTTTTCAAGAATGGCCACCAAAATTGTCGTTTAATTAAGTGTAAAGTTTTTACAAATCCAAAATGCCCTGCTGATTTTGTGTCATGGCAAAGCTGCATGAAAGTGACTCTTTGGATTGTTGGTATATATAACTTTTCCCCTACCCAAGGCAACCCATCTCTCATTGTGCACACATTTTTGTTTTTCTGGAACCATTCATCTGTTTCCAAACTTTTTCTGAATTCAATTCCAGTTTGACTGTCCAGTTGTGGTTTTAATTTGGCTTGGGTTCTTGTGGTTACTGGTGCTGCAAGTTGTGACTCTGCCATTATTGGTTTAGAGTCTGTGGTTCGTGAGCTGTTATATTGAGGCATGCGAGATAATGCATCTGCCAGGAAGTTCTTTCTCCCTGGTAAATGTTTGAGCTTAAATTGGAACTGGTGAAAATGCTGGGACCAGCGGGCTTGTTTGGGATTGAGTTTCCTGGGCATTTTCAGGGCTTCCAAATTTTTGTGATCAGTCCACACCTGGAAGGGGATTTTGTTGCCTTCCAGGAACTGTCGCCACGTGAGTAATGCCCAACATATCGCATAAGCCTCCTTCTCCCATACGGGCCAACGCTGTTCTGTTTCCATGAGTTTCTTGGATGTATATGCACAGGGTTGCAATACTCCATCATCATTTTCTTGTAATAGCACAGCCCCCACTGCCACATCACTTGCATCTGCCTGTATTACGAAGGGCTTGTCCATGTCTGGGTGTCTTAGTACTGGTTCGGCAGAAAAAAGTCTCTTTAGTCTCTCAAACGCTGCTTGGCACTTCATTGTCCATGTTAGTGGCTGGCTAGGTTTTACTGAGAATGCTCTCTTCATTTTTAGTAAGTTAGTGAGGAGCAAGGCTATCCGGGCAAATGAGGGGATGAATTGGCGGTAAAAGTTTGCAAAGCCCAGGAAACTTTGTAGTTGCTTTCTTGTGCGGGGTGGTGCCCAATCTAATACTGCTCTGACCTTCTCTGGGTCCATTTCAATGCCCTGGGGGGATATGCGATAACCTAGGTAGTCTATCCTTTCCTGGTGGAATTCACATTTTGAGAGTTTGGCATATAGGTGGGCGGCTTGCAGCTTCTTTAAAACCGCTCTGAGAAGGTTGACATGTTCCTCTTTTGTTTCGGTGAAGATAAGAATGTCGTCCAAGTAAACAAGGACCCCCTTAAACAGGTGCTCCCTTAGAATGTCATTGATTAATTGCATAAAGACTGCAGGGCCCCCTTGTAATCCAAATGGCAAGACTTTGAATTGATAGCACCCCATGGGGCAGTTAAATGCAGTCTTCCATTCGTCCCCTTCCTTAATTCTCACGCGATAGTAAGCTTCCCTTAGGTCTAGTTTAGAAAAAAAATTCTTTTTCAATAGGTGTGACAGCATGTCTTTCATGAGGGGCAGAGGGTATAGGTTGCTTTCACTGATTGTATTCAGGGCCCTATAATCCACACATAAACGTAAAGAGCCATCCTTCTTCTCTCTAAAAAGGACTGGGGCAGCCACTTTAGGCTTGGCTGGCTCAATGAAACCTCTCTCTAGGTTTTTTTTTTTATGAATCTTTCCATTTCCTCCTTCTCCTTTGGGCTCATGGAGTATAATCTGGGCTTCGGGAGTTTTGCCCCAGGCTTGAATTCAATGGTACAGTCTGTGGGTCGGTGGGGGGGGGGTAGCTCATTCGCCCTCTCCTCACTGAAAACTTCAGCAAGGTCTTTGTATTCCTCTGATATTTCTGTTAGTCTCTTTTCCTCTCCTTTTCCCTCTCTTTTCTATTCTTGATTCTGGTAGCCTCCCTTGGGGTTTTAAGTCCATAGGGTCCCCCTTCGGGAATTTGATTTCTGTCATCCTCCAATTTACCCAGGGGTTCCATTTTTTTAACCATTCCATCCCTAGGATCATTGGTCATTCCATGCCTGGGGTCACCACAAACGTTATGTCCTCCTCATGTTTACCCAGGGAGAGGTGAATTGGTAAAGTGGCTAGGTAGCTGGCACCTCCCCTGCTATGGATCCATCTAACTGGCCAAATGAGATTGGTTGTTCCAGTCTCCTCGATGGGATGCCCAGATTCCCCACTAGTGCTGGGCAGCGGGTGCAGCCAGAGTCTATTAAGGCTTTCACCTTCACAGCTTCGGGCATGGGGGGAATTAATATAATCACTGTCTTGAGGATGAGTGTGATGTGTCCACTTACCAGGGGTTCGCCCTCCGAGCCTCGTCCACCGGCCCTGCATGTAGGCTGGAGTTCTTCCCCCTTGGTGAGCAGAAGTGGGGAGTTCCGCAATTTCCATCATTCTTATGGCAGTTTCTTTTGGCTTAGCTGAAGACTTTCTGATTTGCTGATTGGGGATCTGTCTGCTGGGGGGCTTTGGAGCAGCATTCTACAGCTCGATGCCCTTCTCTTCCACACTTGAAACACCCCATTTGCTTCTTGGCTGTAGCTGGTGGTTTCACCAGTTCGTGTGTCAACTCAGGCGGGGAGCGGCTCCATTGTTTTCCTCGGTGGTGTCTTTTCAATATGTCGATCTCTGCTTCCTCTGCCAAGATGTACCATTCCTCAAGTTGGTGTGGGTGCCCTCGGGGCAGGCAAGTGTCATAATTTAGTCCGTCTTTGAAATGGCTAAGGAGGATGTCTTCTGGCCAGTTCAGTTTGCTGGCAATGGCCCGGAATTCTTGTGTATATTCAGCCACCGGGCATTTGCCTTGCCTCATCGTTTTTATCCTTTCACGGGCTTTGTGATCAGCCAGGGGGTCTTCAAATCATCTTCTCAGAGACAACACGAAACGGTTGAAGTTGCTGAGTTCTGGTACATTGGAGTCATGCATGTTCACCACCCAATCTGCAGCCGGTCCATTCAGGGCAGATTGCATGATCTGGATGTGGGTTTTGTCACTGGGGATGTCCTGCCCGTATTCCTTCATGTAGCTGAGGACTTGGGTTAAGAAAAACCCCAAGCGTGTTGGCTCCCCTTTGAATTTCACCTCCAATGGCGGATGTCTTGGAATGGATCGGTGCCTCCGTTGTTGGTGGTAGTGTCTTCCGTCCAGATCGCCATCTGTGGTTCGGTAGGGGGTGGGGACTACTGGATCAGCATATGTCCCCGGGGTTGCAGGTTCCACTTCCTCCTCGGTGTCTCTCCCTTTGCGGCTCCAGGAGCTGGGGCGGCCGTGGGGCTCAGGATTCTCCTCTCCTAGGGAGCTGAGAGTTCTCTTCATCAGGTCAATAGCTTTCTCTAGGATCCAGTCGGAGTACGGTGCCCAGCTTTCTCCCTCTTCACTTGCGTGCTGGGATTTCTCCATCTCCTGCTTCCTTTCTGGTTGCTTGGTCCCCCGTCTCAGGGTCACCTTTCTTGATTCCTTTCTCCACTCACTTTTCTTTCCAACGCCCATTGACCAGTGAGGCTTGTGTTCCCATGTCTGCACCACTTCTTCTCCTGAGGAATCTGACCTCTTGGATCCCAACATCTGGCAAGCTTCCAATTGGGGCAGCTGCTCTCTTTCCAGGGAGTTTTCCCCCTTTCTTGCTCCATTGACTGACATGGTAATTTTTTGCAAAATCCCCCGGCAAGGGTCTCCCTTCCAGGTGGATTAATTTTGCAAGTCCTGTCTAATGTAAGGACCCACCCCACTTTGTATCTTAAGAAGACAGAACTCTTGGAATAATTCTTCCAACAGGAATCCTTTATTAAGAGAATATGGTTGCAGGCATTCTAGACAGGACTTGGGGTCCAAGCTCTCCAATTCAAGGTTTTAAGGGGTTCCCCAGTAGCCCCACCCAATCAACCCCCTCTTTCAGCGACAGTCTCAGGCATTACACTTCCACCCCCTTTTCATTACTGCTGGCTGGATGGAGACTTCAGAGAAAACTACATGAAAGGTAATAGCCCCATTGTTATGATTAGTCCTTTTGGTGATATCCACATCCACTCCCTTTGAAGTGTACTGAAGGAAGTGAGGGCCATAAAGCCCCTTTGTTCACCCCCTTCCCTTCCTCGTATGGCAGAATCCAGAGAAGGCAGAATTGGGGTTTTCTATATTTGATAACTAGAGATGAAATATAATTGGATTCTGACATCTACAATAGGAGAATGTAGTAGGAAATATGAGAAGAAAAAGGAGACGGATAATACCAATACAGCCTGCTACATGGGTAAATATATTTAGGCCTAAGACTGTGCTGTGGAAATTAGGTGTTCAGCCGAGTGATGGCACCGGGGGGGGGGGAAACTATCTTTGTGTCTAATTGTTTTGGCATGCAATGCCCTATAACAGCATACAGAGGGGAGATGATGAAACATTTTATGACCAGGATGTGAAGGGTCTGTAGATACTTTCTCAGCCCTCTTTCTGGTTTGTGTAGTGCAGGGCTTTTCAACCTTTTCATCCATTGTACCACTTTTAGAATAAGGCAATTATCCGAGTACCACCAGTTGCCCATCAAGGTGTCAAACTTGATGACCCCAAAAAAGGGGAAAAATGATAAAGTACAGGTAGTCCTCGATTCGCTTAGTGACTGTTCGAAGTTACAACAGCATTTATCACACTTAATGAGTGTTGCAGCATCCTCAGGGTCATGTGATTTACATTCGGATGCTTAGCAACTGATTCATACTTATAATGGTCACAGTGTCCCAGGGTCATGTGATCAG
Source organism: Crotalus tigris (assembly GCF_016545835.1). NCBI lineage: Eukaryota > Metazoa > Chordata > Lepidosauria > Squamata > Viperidae > Crotalus > Crotalus tigris. The sequence goes on along the minus strand of NW_024097081.1, from coordinate 111,822 downwards.
CTTTTGCAACTTTTTGACAAGCGAAGTCAATGGCCAGGGGGGCGTGGCCAGCTCATCACTCAGGTTGTGGGGTGCCTGTGGGGTGTGTGGGCAGGATGTGGGGGGATCTGTGAGTCTCTGGTGGAGGGGGATGGGACAGGCATGGGCACTTTCCTTTCCTCCCTCTCTCCCTCCCATTGTCCCTTCCTTCCTTCTTTCCCTCCCTCTTTGTCCCTTCCTCCTTCCCTCCCTCCCTTCCATTGTCCCTCCCTCCCTCCCTCCCTTCCTTCTTTTCCTTCCTCTTCTCTTTGTCCCTTCCTTCCCTCCCTCCCTCCCATTGTCCAGCGCTATGGGAGCAGGGAGGGCATAAAAGAGCCCGGAGGAGGCAATTGGAGTTTGGCCACCACTGCCGCCACCTCCGCTATTGTTGAGCCAGACGGCTGCATGATGGCGGCTGCTGTGGTTCCTGCCTGCTGTTTCTCCTTGGCTGCTTCATCTGAAAATGAGTGGCGGCTGCGCTCAGTGTAGCTGGGACCCCAGCACAGCTGCTGTTCTTACACAGGGGAGGAGAGCACAGGCAGCAGAGGAGCGCACGGGGGTGGGGAAAGAGCCACAGCTGCCGAACTCCCTCTGGTGCATTGCACACGGCCACAGCTGGAGAAAAGCAGGAAGCAAGGAAGCAGCTCATTCATTGCTGCAGCCAGCCCCGAGGAAGAGCCAGCACAACCCGCAGGTGAATCCGCCTAGCTTCATTCTTTGCAGCCGAAAGAAGGGCTTTGGTCCCGCTTCCCCTTTGCTCCGGCTGGCTCTGTGAATGCCAGATCTAACCCCAGGGCTGATTGAAAGGCCAGCAGGCTGGCTGGGAGTTTTGGGGTGAAGACATGTGAGCCTTCCTCCATCTTCTTGAATCTGACATTGAAAAGCTGGTTGAAAAGCCCTGGTGTAGTGTACAGATCCTCAGTGGAAGGCAGGTTGGTTGCAGTGGTTTTTTTTCTGCAATTCTAACTATCCATTGAAGTCTGTACCTGTCCTGTTTGGTTGCTGTGCCAGTAACAGCCAGTTATTCAGGTACAGGTAGTCTTCAACTTACAACAGTTTCTTTTAGTGACCGTTCAAACTTATGACACTGAAAAAAGTAAATTATAATCAGTTTTCACTCTTGCAACCATAGTAGCATACCCATGGTCACATGATCAAAATTCCGATGCTTGGGAATTGATTCATATTTATGACAGTTGAAGTGTCCCGGGGTCAAATTTTCTCCTCTTGCGACCTTCTGACAAGCAAAGTCCACAGGGAGGGCAAGATTCACTTAACAACTGTGGCAAGAAAAGTCGTAAAATGGGGCAACATTTACTTAACAAAAGTTTCACTTAGCAACAGAAATTTTGGACTCAATTGTCATAATGACACACTCAATAATTCCTCTATAGCAGGGTTCTTCAAACTTGGCCTTTTTATGACTTGTGGACTTCAACTCCCAGAATTTTGGGAGTTGAAGTCGACAAGTCATAAAAGGGCCAAGTTTGAAGAACCCTGCTCTATAGAAATATATCAGCAGATCCTTGGGCCATCTGTGCTTTCTGGGTTGACGCAGGAAGAACATTCTTTGTTGTGCCTTTTTAATGATGGTTCTAATGTTAGGTGTCCATTTCAGGTCCTTGGAGATAATAGAAACCTAGAAACTTGAAGGCTTCTACTGTTGATATTGTGTTGCCCAAGGAAGGAGTATATAAACACAGCTATTAGAGATTTCTGATGTGGTTCCAGTTAGTATACCAGTGTTATGGTATGACTTTTAAAAATAAAAGGGAAAAAAGTGTACTGTTTAAAGAAGTTTTTTTTTTTTTTTAAAAAAAAGTAAACAAATTAAAAGAGCTAGTCTCCCAGTAAATTTTATTCCATAGATTAATTACTTTTGTGACTTTCTGGAGCTTTTATAGTAAGACTTAGAATAAAAGGATGATGTTGTGCCTATTTATCTACAGTTATCTATCTATGGAGGGGAAGCAAGGTTAACATATAGCATTCAACTGCCCAAATAGTCTAAAACCAAATTATTGGGATTTCCCAATGTTGTCCATCTTAGCATAAAAGCTTGAATACCTTCAATAGAATATCAAAAATATCATTTCTCAACTGTTATTCCAAATGTGTTGGCTGCAAAATAAGTTTAACAGTTAAGGATTTGGGGATTTGATACTTGTATTTGATACTGGTTGTTGTCAGAGGTTCTGTGTTACATGGAAAAATTATTTGTTCTTTCTTTGCTGGCCTTCGGCCTTGTCTGAAGACTCTAAACTAAAGCTTGATAGATTAATATCTAAACAACTTGAAGACAAATATTCTTGTCACATACCTGCTCAATACATTTATAAAAAAGAAACATGTGTATCAACGTGTCCTAGCACTTGGGAACTTGTTTATGACTGGCAAAACAATAAATATAATTTCACTCATATAGATGTAACACAATAAGCTAGGGATATTCTTCTCCATTTCAAATAAGACTTTAGATCGTTTTTCCATCCCACTGGTTTAATAGTTTAATTGAAGCATCTAGCTTTGCTATTGATTTTGTTCTGCTGTTCAATTTTTAAATGATTTCACATTTTATATTATTGAATTTTTACTGTTTGGATTGCTTTCTTTTAGAGTGTTAGATAAAAATAGATCTTTAAAAAGATAGTATAATTTTTTTTTATTAACCTACCTTCGTTTCAAACTTCTGCAAGCCTTCTCTACAAACTTGACTATCTTCCCCTAATTTTCTTTGACTCTGACACTCCACTTTTCTGTTCCTTTATTACACAGAATTTAAATTACATTATTAACTATTGGCAGAGTCCATTAACATTCTGCTGTTTGACACAGCCTTTCTAGGGCATGACATTCATATCCTCAACAGTTTTTATATAGTCACAGATATTACCTCTTATTTATTTTTATCTTCTGACTGAACAGAGCACTTTACATGGAAAGAACCAAAACATTTTTGACTTTACAACTTTCCTGAATTTACTTTTACCTGCCCAGATAGAGAGATGGCCACATTAATTATTTTCTGCAAAATACCAATATATTGTATGTAATGTTAAAAACAGAATAGAACTATTTTTTATTCCTTGTGAATAAATCAAGGGGAATTTAAAAAAATCAACAGTGTGATTATTTAAATTTATGCTACTCAGAGTCAAATTCTACTGATTTTGTTGGAAAAGATATTGTAAGGACCCACCCTACTTTGCATCTTAAGAAGACAGAACTCTTGGAATAGCTCTTCCAACAGGAATCCTTTATTAAGAGAAAATGGTTGCAGGCATGCTAGACAGGACTTGGGGTTCAAGCTCTCCCATTCAAGGTTTTAAGGGGTTCCCCAGTAGTCCCACCCAATCAACCCCCTTCCAGTGATAGTTTCAAGTATCACAATTCCATCCCCTTTCTTCTTCCGTCTGGATGGAGACTTCAGATAACTACATGAAAGGCAATTACTCTTCTTTGATATGTTAACGCTTAGAGGCCACAATAAACACACATTCAGTCCTTTGAAGTGTGCTGAAGGAAGTGAGGGCCATAAAGCCCCTTTGCTCTCCCCCTTTTCTCCCTCTTATGGCAGAATCCAGAGAAGGCAGAATTGGGAGTTTCTATGTTTGATAATTAAAGATGAAATATAATTGGATTCTGACATCCGGCCCCTCTTAACAATAAGAGAGATCCACCTGAAAGAAAACACAAGTAAAGAATTTAGTTAGGCTTGTTAGGATACTCTGTGTGAAACTTCTTCAATAGCTTCGGAGCTCTGACGTGACGTTTATGGACCCACTCATTTTGTGAGGCAGGGAGGTGTTTCCAGGCAACTAGGTACTGAGTTGTTCCATGATATCTCCTAGAGTCAAGGATCTCTTTTATTTCGAAGTGTTGTTCCCCCTCCACCATGATTGGAGGTGGGGGGGGGGGATTTTTGGCCGTAGAGGTGACTGATGCTCTCTTTTCAGCAAGCTGCAATGAAAAACTGGGTGTATTTGCCTGAGGTTTTTGGGTAATTCTAATTCTACTGTTACTGGATTTATGATCCTTTTAATTGGAAAAGGTCCTATATATTTTGGTCCAAGTTTTTTACAGGGCTGTAGGGACTTTAGGTATTTTGTAGATAAGTACACCATTTCTCCTATAATGAATGGTGTAGGCTCAACCCTTTTTTTATCGGCTTGTGCTTTGTATGCCCGCCTAGCTTCATCTAGTGATTTTCTGACTATTGGCCAGGTGTTTTGTAGGTTTTCCATCCATTCTTTCAGTGAAGGGATCGTTGGTTCTTTTGGGGTTAACTCTGGCATAGGGTTGAAACTTTGGCCGTTGGCTATTTGAAAAGGAGTGTAGCCTGTGCTGGAGTGGACTGCATTATTGTAGGCAACTTCTGCAAAAGGAAGTAAGTCCGTCCAATCACTCTGTTGGAAATTTAAAAAACATCTCAAATATTGCTCAAGTACCGACTGGCACCGTTCCGCTTGTCCATCTCCTTGAGGGTGGTGGCTAGATGTCAATCCCTGAGTGGTCCCTAAGAGGGATAAAAATTCCTTCCAAAATGCAGACGTAAATTGCACTCCCCTATCAGAGATGATGCGTTGGGGTGCCCCGTGCAATCTGTAAATGTGCTGGATGAAAAGTTTTGCTAAGGCCTTTGCAGTGGGAATTTTTTGGCAAGGGATAAAGTGCACCTGTTTGGAAAATAGGTCCGTGACTGTCCAGATAACAGTATTCCCATTGCTTTCAGGCAATTCCACTATAAAATCCATGGCTATTTCCCTCCAGGGGGCTGAGGGACTTGCCACTGGTTGTAACAGCCCTGGCGATTTCCCTTGCAACCTCTTTGCTGATGCACAGGTTGGGCAGCTGGCAACATAACTTTCTATGTCCTTTTTTATTGATGGCCACCAAAATTGCCGTTTAATTAAGTGTAAAGTTTTTACAAATCCAAAATGCCCTGCTGATTTTGTGTCATGGCAAAGTTGCATGAAAGTTAGTCTTTGAGTTGTTGGTATATATAACTTTTCCCCTACCCAAGGCAATCCGTCTCTCATTGTGCACACATGTTTGTTTTTCTGGAACCAATCATCTGTTTCCAAACTTTTTCTGAATTCAATCCCAGTTTGGCTGTCCAGTTGTGGTTTTATTTTGGCTTGGGTTCTTGTGGTTACTGGCGCTGCCAGTTGTGATTCTGCCATTATTGGTCTAGAGTCTGTGGTTCGTGCGCTGTTATATTGGGGCATGCGAGATAGTGCATCTGCCAGGAAGTTCTTTCTTCCTGGTAAATGTTTGAGCTTAAATTGGAATTGGTGAAAATGCTGGGACCAGCGGGCTTGTTTGGGATTGAGTTTCCTGGAAGTTTTCAGGGCTTCTAAATTTTTGTGATCAGTCCATACCTGGAAGGGGATTTTGTTGCCTTCCAGGAACTGTCGCCACGTGAGTAATGCCCAACGTATCCCATAAGCCTCCTTCTCCCATACGGGCCAGCGCTGTTCTGTTTCCGTGAGTTTCTTAGATGTATATGCACAGGGTTGCAATACTGCATCATCATTTTCTTGTAATAGCACAGCCCCCACTGCCACATCACTTGCATCTGCCTGTATTATGAAGGGCTTGTCCATATCTGGGTGCCTTAGTACTGGTTCGGCAGAAAAAAGTCTCTTTAGTCTCTCAAACGCTGCTTGGCACTCCATTGTCCATGTTAGTGGCTGGCTAGGTTTTACTGAGGATGTTCCCTTCGTTTTTAGTAAGTTGGTGAGGGGCAAGGCTATCTGTGCAAATGAGGGGATGAATTGGCGGTAAAAATTTGCAAAGCCCAGGAAACTTTGTAGTTGCTTTCTTGTGCGGGGTGGTGCCCATTCTAATACTGCTCTGACCTTCTCTGGGTCCATTTCAATGCCCTGTGGGGATATGCGATAGCCTAGGTAGTCTATCCTTTCCTGGTGGAATTCGCATTTTGAGAGTTTGGCATATAGGTGAGCGGCTCGCAGCTTCTTTAAAACCGCTCTGACAAGTTTGACGTGTTCTTCTTTTGTTTCGGTAAAGATAAGAATGTCGTCCAAGTAAACAAGGACCCCCTTAAACAGGTGCTCCCTTAGAACGTCATTGATTAATTGCATAAAGACTGCAGGGCCCCCTTGTAATCCAAATGGCAAGACTTTGAATTGATAGCACCCCATGGGGCAGTTAAATGCAGTCTTCCATTCGTCCCCTTCCTTGATTCTCACGCGATAGTAAGCTTCCCTTAAGTCTAGTTTAGAAAAAATTTTCCCTTTCGATAGGTGTGACAGCATGTCTTTCATGAGGGGCAGCGGGTATAGGTTGCTTTCACTGATTGTGTTCAGGGCCCTATAATCCACGCATAAACGTAAAGAGCCATCCTTCTTCTCTCTAAAAAGGACCGGGGCAGCCACTTTAGGCTTAGCTGGTTCAATGAAACCTCTCTCCAGGTTTTTTTTTATAAATCTTTCCATTTCCTCCTTCTCCTTTGGGCTCATGGAGTATAATCTGGGCTTCGGGAGTTTTGCCCCAGGCTTGAATTCAATGGTACAGTCTGTGGGTCGGTGGGGGGGAAGCTCATTCGCCCTCTCCTCACTGAAGACTTCAGCAAGGTCCCTATATTCCTCTGGTATTTCTGTTAATCTTTTTTCCTCTCCTATGGATGCTTTTTCTATTCTTGATTCTGGTAGCCTCTCTTGGGGTTTTAAGTCCATAGGGTCCCCCTTCGGGAATTTGATTTCTGTCGTCCTCCAATTTACCCAGGGGTTCCATTTTTTCAACCATTCCATCCCTAGAATCATTGGGCATTCCATACCTGGGGTCACCACAAACGTTAAGTCCTCTTCATGGTTGCCCAGGGAGAGGTGTATTGGCAGAGTGGCTAGGGTAGCTGGCACCCCCCCTGCTATGGATCCATCTAGCTGGCCAAATGAGATTGGTTGTTCCAGTCTCCTGGATGGGATGCCCAGATTCCCCACTAGTGTTGGGCTAATGAGGCAGCGGGTGCAGCCAGAGTCTATTAAGGCTTTCACCTTCACAGCTTCGGGCATGGGGGGGATTAATATAGTCACTGTTTTGAAGATGGGTGTGATGCGTCCACTTACCAGGGGTTCGCCTTCCGAGCTGTCATCTGAGGCATCCACCGTCCCTGTGGTGTAGGCTGGAGTTCTTTCCCCTTGGTGAGCAGAGGTGGGGTTTTCTGCAATTTCCATCATTTTCATGGCTGTTTCTTTTGGCTTAGCTGAATACCCTCTGGGTTTGTTGATTGGGGATCTGTCTGGGTTGTGCTGGGGGGCCTTTGAGCGGCATTCTACAGCTCGATGCCCTTCTCTTCCGCACTTGAAACACCCCATCTGCTTCTTGGCTGTATCCGATGATTTCACCGGTTGGTGTGTCAGCTCAGGCGGGGGGCGGCTCCATTGTTTTCCTCGGCGATGCCTCTTCAATATGTCGATCTCTGCTTCCTCTGCCAAGACGTACCATTCCTCAAGTCGATGTGGGTCTCCTCGGGGCAGGCAAGCATCATATAGATCATAGTTTAGTCCGTCTTTGAAACGGCCAAGGAGGATGTCTTCTGGCCAATTCAGTTTGCTGGCAATGGCTCGGAATTCTTGTGTATACTCAGCCACTGGGCGTTTGCCCTGCCTCATCGTTGTTATTCTTTCACGGGCTTTGCGATCAGCCAGGGGGTCTTCAAATCGTCTTCTCAACGAGGACATGAAACGGTTGAAGTTACTGAGTTCTGGGGCATTGGAGTCATGCAGGTTCACCACCCAATCTGCAGCTGGTCCATCCAGGGCAGATTGCACGATCCGGATGCGGGCTTTGTCGCTGGGGATGTCCTGCCCATATTCCTCCATGTAGCTGAGGACTTGGGTTAGGAAAAACCCCAAGCGTGTTGGCTCCCCTTTGAATTTCACCTCCAACGGTGGACGTCTTGGAATGGATCGGTGCCTCCATTGTGGGTGGTAGTGTCTTCCGTCCAGATTTCCATCTGTGGTCCGGTAGGGGGTGGGAGCTCCTGGATCAGTAAATGTCCCTGGGGTTGCAGGTTCCACGTCCCCCTCGGTGTCTCTCCCTTTGTGGCTCCAGGAACTGGGGCGGGCGTAGGGCTCAGGAATCTCCTCTCCTAGGGAGCTGAGAGTTCTCTTCATCAGGTCAATAGCTCTCTCTAGGATCCAGTCTGAGTACGGCATACAGCTTCCTCCCTCTTCACTTGCGTGCAGGGATTTCTCCATCTCCTGCTTCCATTCTGGTTGCTTGGTCCCCCGTCTCAGGGTCACTTTTCTTGATTCCTTTCCCCACTCGCTTTTCTTTCCAACGCCCATCGACCAGCGAGGCTTGTGGTCCTGTGTCTCCACCACTTCTTCTTCTGAGAAATCTGGCCTCTCGGATCCCAACATCTGGCAAGGTTCCAACTGGGTCAGCGGCTCTCTTTCCAGGGAGTTTTCTCCCTCTCTTGCTTCGTTGTCTGACATGGTAAATTTTTGCAAAATCCCCCGGCAAGGGTCTACCTTCCAGGTGGATTAATTTTGCAAGTCCTGTCTAATGTAAGGACCCACCCCACTTTGCATCTTAAGAAGACAGAACTCTTGGAATAGCTCTTCCAACAGGAATCCTTTATTAAGAGAAAATGGTTGCAGGCATGCTAGACAGGACTTGGGGTTCAAGCTCTCCCATTCAAGGTTTTAAGGGGTTCCCCAGTAGTCCCACCCAATCAACCCCCCTTCCAGTGATAGTTTCAAGTATCACAATTCCATCCCCTTTCTTCTTCCGTCTGGATGGAGACTTCAGATAACTACATGAAAGGCAATTACTCTTCTTTGATATGTTAACGCTTAGAGGCCACAATAAACACACATTCAGTCCTTTGAAGTGTGCTGAAGGAAGTGAGGGCCATAAAGCCCCTTTGCTCTCCCCCTTTTCTCCCTCTTATGGCAGAATCCAGAGAAGGCAGAATTGGGAGTTTCTATGTTTGATAATTAAAGATGAAATATAATTGGATTCTGACAGATATCTTAGGCTATACAAAATTACAGCAGCATTTTATTATGAAAATATGAAAGGATTTTACAAAACACAAAAAACCACTTTATCATTACAGCCCAAATAGAACAAATCAATTAACACCTGGGGATTGGCCGGTCTGAACCATCCAGATGAACTGTGGGGTGAGGTTTGCTTGGGGACACTTTAAAGTATCGATCTGTAAAGGAATCCCTCAGATTCTGTTTATTATGTCTGCTATCAATTACTTTTAATAAAAGTTCCTGTTGGAGGAAACCGTCTCCAAGAGTTCTGCTTTCTTATGATGTGGGATTGAAGTGGGTCCTTACATTAGACAGGATCTGCAGTAATAGTCAACCTTACCGGGGGACTTTGCAAAAACTACAATGTCAGATGACAGGGCAAGGAATGAAGAAAGGGGAGCCCTCCCTCCAACAGGGACCCTGCCAGTTGTCAGGATCCAAGATGTCATACTCCTCAGAAGAAGAAGTGGTAGAAATGCGTGACCACAAACCTCGGTGGTCAATGGGCATTGGCAAGAAAGACGAGTAGGAAAAAGTATCAGGGAAAGTGACCCTGAGGCGGTGCAGCCACCAACCTGGATGGAAGCAAGAGATGGAGAAATTCCTGCACCTTAGTGAAGAGGAAGAAGGTTGCATGCAGCACTCGAACTGGATCCTAGAGAAAGCTATTGACCTGATGAAAAGAACCCTCAGCTCCCTCATGGGGCTGCACCAACACCTTCGGCTACAACCAGAGAGCCACTGAGGGGGAATCGGAAACTGTAGTCTCAGGGACATCCACAGAGATAGTAGCTACTGTTTTGGCAGCCCCGACTTCCCACTGACCCACAAATGGCGATCAGGATGGGAAATAATACCGTCGGCAGTGAAGGCACCAATCCATCCAAAGATTCCTACCACTGGATATGAAATTCCGGGGGGAGCCACCACGCTTGGGGTTCTTCCTAACCCAAGTTCTTAGCTACATGGAAGAATACGGATGTGACATCCCCAGCGACAAAGCCCGTATCTGTATCGTGCAATCCAATCTGGACAGAGTGGCCGCAGACTGGATGGTGAACCTGCATGATTCCAACGCCCCAGAGCTCAACGACTTCAACTGCTTCATGTCCTTTCTGAGAAGGCAATTCGAGGACATCCTTGCTGAGAGAATCAAAATGGTGAGGCAGGGCAGATACCTGGTAGCTGAATATACACAAGAATTCTGGGCCATCGCCAACAAGCTGAACTGGCCAGAAGACATCCTCCTTAGCCATTTCAAAGATGGCCTAAACTACGACCTGTATGATGCCTGCCTGCCTTGAGGAGACCTACACCAACTCGAAGAATGGTATGTCCTGGTGGAGGAAGCAGAGATCGACCTACTGAAGAGGCATAGCCGAGGAAAACCATGGGGCCACTCGCCTCCTGAGCCAATGCGCGAGCCAGCAAAACCACCGGCTACAGCCAAGAAGTCAATGGGCTGTTTCAAATGCGAGAGAGAGGAGCATCATGCCATAGAATGCATGATGCAAAAGCCCCTCAGTGCAACCCAGACCGATTACCAGCCAGGAAATCAGGGAAGTCCCCAGCCAAGCCAAGAGAACCCACCATGAGGATGATGGAGGCTGTGGAGTCCCCACCCCATGCCAAGCCTAGGGAGGGAACTCTGGCCTATACCGCAGGGGCAGTGGACACCTCGGACGACAGCTCGGAGGGCAAACCCCTGGTAAGTGGACCCATCCCACCCATCCTCAAGACAGTGACTATATTAGCCCCTTCCATGCCCAAAGTTGTCAAAGTGAAAGCCTTAATAGACTCTAGCTGCATCCACTGACTCATTAGCCTGATGCTAGTAGGGAACATGGGAATCCCGGTGAGGAGGCTGAAACAACCAATCTCATTTGGCCAGTTAGATGGGTTCATAGCAGGGGGGGTGCCAGCTATCCTAGCCACTTTACCAGTCCACCTATCCCTGGGGAACCACGAGGAAAACATAAATTTTGTAGTGACTCCAGGCATGGAATGCCCAGTGATCCTAGGGCTGGAGTATCTAAAGAAATGGAACCCCTGGGTAAATTGGAGGATGGCAGAACTCAATTTCCTGAAGGGGGATCATGTGAATTTAAACCCCCAAGGAGTTCTACCAAACCCAGGAGCGGGGAAAGCATTGGTGGGAGAGGAAAAGGGGCTACCCAAAAATTTTCAGTGAGGAGTGGGCGGATGAGCTTTCCCCTCACTGACCCACGGATTGTGCCATAGAATTCAAGCCCAGGGCAAAACTCCTGAAGCCCAGACTATACTCTATGAGCCCTAAAGAGAAGGAGGAAATGGAAAGATTCATAAATAAAAACTTAGAAAGGGGGTTTATCGAACCTGCCAAGCCTAAGGTAGCCGCCCCGGTCCCCTTTAGAGAGAAGAAGGAGGGCACTTTGCACTTATGCATGGATTACCATGCCCTGGATGCAATCAGTGAAAGTAACCTATACCCCTACCCCTCATGAAGGACATGTTATCACATCAAAAGGAAGAATTTTCACTAAACTAGATCTAAGGGAAGCATATTACTGCATTAGGATTAAGGAAGGGGATGAATGGAAAACCACATTTAATTGCCCAATGGGATGCTACCAATTCAAGGTTTTGTGGTTTGGACTACAAGCACCCCCACAGTATTTATGCAATTAATCAATGAGGTACTATGGGAGCACCTATTTAAGGGGGTCCTGGTTTATCTAGATGATATCCTTATCTTCACCGAATCCAAAGAGGAGCATGTCAACCTAGTCAGAGCAGTTTTAAAGAAACTGCGAGCTGCTCACTTATATGCCAAATTATCAAAATGCGAATTCCACCAGGAAAGAATCGATTACCTGGGTTATTGTATATCCCCACAGGGCATCAAAATGGACCCTGAGAAGGTTATGGCAGTACTAGAATGGGCACCACCTCACACAAGAAAGCAGTTGCAAAGTTTCCTTGGTTTCGCAAACTTTTACCGCCAGTTCATACCTTCGTTCACCCAAATAGCCCTGCCCCTCATGAACTTACTAAAAATGAAGGGAGAATCCTCAGTGAAACCCAGCCAGCCACTAAAATGGATAATGGAATGCCAAGCAGCATTCAAGAAGCTAAAGAGACTTTTTTTTGTCAAACACGTACTGAGGCACCAGACATGGATAAATCTTTCATAATACAGGTGGATGCAAGTGATGTGGCAGTGGGGGCTGTACTATTACAAGAAAATGACGAAGGGGTATTGCCACTGTACTGTGCAGGAAACTTACCAAAACAGAACAGGGCTGGGCTGTATGGAAAAAAGAGGCATACGTTGTGAGATGGTCATTACTTACGTGGCGCCATTTCCTTGAAGGGAAGAAAATCCCTTTTCCTGTCTGGATGGACCACAAAAACATGAAAGCCTTAAAAACACACAGGAAGCTCACTCCAAGCAAGCCCGCTGGTCCCAGCATTTTCACCAATTTCGTTTTACGCTCAAGCACTTGCCAGAGGGGGAAGAACTTCCTGGCAGATGCACTGTCCCGCATGCCCCAATATAACAGCATGTGAGCCACTGGTTCTAAACCACTCATGCCTGAACCACAACTGGCAGCGCCAGTAACCACCAGAGCCCAAGCTAAAATAAAGCCGCAGCTGGGTAGCCAAACTGGAATCAAATTCCGGAAAACTTTGGAAACAGATGAATGGTTCCAGAAAAATAGACATGTGTGCACAATCAAGGACGGACTGCCAAGGGTGGGGGAGAAGTTATATATACCAACCACCCAGACGGTCACTTTCATGCAGCTATGCCATGATACAAAATCAGCAGGGCATTTTGGATTTGTAAAAACATTACATTTAATTAAAAGGCAATTTTGGTGGCCGTCCATGAAAAAGGACATAGAAAGTTACGTGGCCAGCTGCCCAGTTTGCACAGCTGCTAAGATGTTGCAAGGGAAATCAACCAGACAACCAGTGGCGAATCCCACAGCCCCCTGGAATGAAATATCCATGGATTTTATGGTGGAATTACCAGAAAGCAATGGAAACACTGTCATCTGGGTGGTTATGGACCTGTTTTCCAAACAAGTGCACTTTATCCCTTGCCAAAAGATTCCCACCACAAAAACTTTAGTGAAACTATTCGGGCAGCAAATCTACAGACTGCATAGGGCACCCCAATGAATCATATCTGATAGGGGGGTGCAATTTACATCAGAATTTTGGGAGGAATTTTTATCCCAATTAGGAGCCACTCAGGGATTGTCATCTAGTCATCATCCTCAATGCAATGGACAGACAGAACGTTCTAACTCAGTACTTAAGCAATACTTAAGATGCTTTATTAATTTCCAGCAAATGGATTGGATGGACCTACTCCCTTTTGCAGAAGTTGCTTACAATAATGCAGTCCACTTCAGCACAGGCTACACTCCCTTTCAAGTAGCCACTGGTTAAAGTTTCAACCCTATGCCAGAACTAATCCCAAACGAACCGGCAATCCCATTGCTGAAAGAATGGGTGGCACAATTACGAAACACCTGGCCAGTAGTTAGGAAAGCCTTAGATGAAGCTAGGCAAGCATACAAAGCACAAGCCAATAAAAAAAGAGTCAAACCCATACCATTCACTGTAGGAGAAATGGTATATTTGTCTACAAAATACCTAAAATCCCTACAGCCCTGTAAAAAATTTGGCCCAAAATATATAGGACCTTTTTCAATTAAAAGAATCATAAACCCAGTAACAGTAGAATTAGAACTACCCAAAAACCTCAGGCAAATACATCCAATTTTCTACTGCAGTTTGCTGAAACGAGAACAACAGTCGCCCTTATGGCCAAAAATTCCTCCCACCATCTCCAATTATGGTTGAAGGAGAACAACACTTTGAGATAAAAGAAATCCTAGATTCTAGAAAGTATCATGGGGCAATTCAATACCTAGTAGCATGGAAACACCTTCCTTCCTCACAAAATGAGTGGGTCCATAAATGTCATGTCAGAGCACCTAAACTGCTAAAGAAGTTTCATACAGAATATCTCAACAAACCAGACTAGCCTCTATACCTCTTTTGTTTTCTCTACAGTGGATCTCTCTTATTTTTAAGAGGGGGTAGGATGTCAGAGCTTATTTCTATTTCATTTCTATCTCCTCTGATCTAAAAACAAATCTCACTTTTCCCTGGGTTCTGCCATACTCCCAAGGGGGAGGGGGGATATGCCTGCGGGGTTATTGCTTTCACTTCCTCTATTTGCTACAATGTAACCTTTTGCTTTGTTATTGCCTCTGTGTCTGCTGCCCGCTACAATGTAACAATTTGCTTCCTACACTGCATCTCTTTCTGAACTTTCTTCTCCCTAACCTGTCAGCTGGGAAAAGGAGGGGAGAAAGAAATACAACCTCCGGAGCCTGGCTTATTTCTCCGGTCTCAAAAGGAGGTACGAAGAGCTGCTTGAACATCATGCTATGACTGGAGCTGGACCAATGTTATCTCCCCTTTTCCATGATGGACTTAACACCTGGGGATTGACCGGTCTGAACTATCCAGATGAACTGTGGGGTGGGGTTTGCTTGGGAACACTTTAAAGTATCAATCTGTAAAGGAATCCCTCAGATTCTGTCTATTATGTCTGCTATCAATTACTTTTAATAAAAGTTCCTGTTGGAGGAAACCATTTCCAAGAGTTCTGCTTTCTTAAGATGTGGGATTGAAGTGGGTTCTTACAATTTCCTTACTTGGCCAGAGGCATCGACTCAGTATAATCTGCATTCCAAGCTTAATATTATTTGACTATTCTAAAGAATAGATCAGCCCTTGATAAAAATATTAGGTGCATTTCTACATTATTTTAACAAATGGACTTTTGGACTCCTTACCCTCCAAGGCAGGTCATGTGTTCTACTGCGAATAGTAATATACAGGTAGTCCTTGACTCACAACTACAATTGAGCACAAAATTTCCATTGCTAAGCAATGAGTTGTTAAGTGGTTAGGTTGTTTTAGACTATTTGGGTAGATAAGCACTATATGCCATTTTACGAGCTTTCTTGTCACAGGTGTTAAGTGAATCACTACAGTTGTTAAGTTACTAACAGAGTTGACACTGGCTTCCCCATTGATTTTGCTTGTCAAAAGGTCGCAAAAGAGGATCACAGAACTGGGAAACTGCAACTGTCATAAATACATGCCACTGCCACGTGTACGAATTTTGATTACATGACCATGATCATGTGAAAGATTGTCATAAATCACTTTTATTTTTAATCCCATTGTAACTTCAATCAGTGACTAAATGAATAGTTGTCAGTCAAGGACTACCTGTAGTGTAGAAGATTGACTAAGTTAAACATAATTTCTCCTGCGTTCTGAGTTACTATATATTTCTCAAATTGCTTAGCTCCTTCTCAGCATTAAAAACTAAGTAATTAAGAACTAATCAGTATTCTTTTGCTTCTGAGTATTTTGCATTTTAATTAGATTTTCTGGAAGTGCAACATTATTTAAACGGTAGTCCTGCCAGAGCCAAAAAAATAGAAGAAGAAGAACTCAATCATTTGAAACCAAAATATTTACTTTGAACAAGAGTTGTTCCTTTCAGACACCTTTTTTGTCCCCCCCCCATACTGATTGAATGTCTGTTCTATCAACAGAAAAATGATCCCTGATGGAAGTATAATTGTGTTGCTGCCAGTAAAGAATAAATTATTAAACTTAGAAAACTTTCCATCATTTCAGCTTTTCAGTTTCTATTCAGGACTTTCTATTTGAGCTACAATAAAGGACATAGGGCACTTCCACTCAGCAGTCTAAATTGCTAATCTTCCAGGCTATTAAGCCAACTTCAGATCATGGATTGCTGTGTTTTGACAATGGGATCCAGTTGGTTGTTCATCTGGATTAAGACCAACACAGAATAGTGATTGATCAATGCCCTTTTTGTCCTTCTTACCTGTGCAGGGAAGTCTATCATTAATGGATGGCTTTTGTGTAGGTGGTCTCCTGGTGTGTGTGTTTTTTCCTTTTTAGGGATTGATTCTGCTGCATTCATCACCTTGTTTGCTTTCACTCATAGATACCCTCCCTCTGTCTCCCTGCACTGTGCTATTTTAACTTTATGTGATCCCTTGATTTTTTTTTCATTTTATTTAACATTGTAATATTGAACCTGGATAAACTGCTAAATCTTTTTAAACAAAAGTATTTACAAGTAGAACTCATTAATGAGCAACAAAGATGATTAAGGGACCGGAAACTAAAACATATAAAGAACAGTTGCTGGAATTGGGTATGTCTAGTTTAGTGAAGAGAAGGACTAGGGGTGACATGATAGCAGTGTTCCAATATCTCAGAGGCTGACACAAAGAAGAGAGAGTCAAGCTATTCTCCAAAGCATCTGAGGGCAGGACAAGAAGCAATGGATGGAAACTAATCAAGGAGAGAAGCTATCTAGAACTAAGAAGAAATTTCCTGATAGAATTAACCAGTGGAACAACTTGCCTCCAGAATTTGTGAATGTTCTAACACTGGAAGTTTTTAAAAAGAGATTGGACAACTATTTGCTGAAATGGTATAGGGCTTCCTGTCTAAGCAGGGATCTGTACTAGAAGACATTCAAGGTCCCTTCCAACTCTGTCATTCTAGTCTGTTCTGTTCAGTGACTGACTGCCTTGGACAGCAACCATTCAGAGTTATGACAGTGATTAAAAAGGTAACTTAGCAACAAGTGCCCATATTTACTACCTATGCAGAATTTCTTCCCTTCTTAGTCACCTGTTTGGCATAACAGCATATTGTTCTTGCCTGACCCAGTTTTTATTTTTCCTCTCCCCCCTCACAGAGCAGAAATATTGCCTAAACAAGCTGTCTTTTTCTGAGCTGCTTTTCTCTGCAATGTAACACTTTCCTAAAAAGTACTAAAGGCAAGTTAACAAGCTCAGGTCTGTGACCTTAATTAGTTGATTAGAAAGCTGTGCAGCTGCTGCCTGAAACTGACCAGGCCATAATCAATTTCACACTAAAGTCTTTTACCTCCTAAGCTGCTCATGGCTCATAGCTAGAGTATCAGAATCCAATTATGTTTCATTTCTATCTACCTACTCTGATAAAACCCAATTCTTACTCTATTCTGGATTCTGTCATACTACGAAAGGGGAGGAGGATAAGCAGGGTTTTTTATGACTCTCATTTCCTTCATTAACAACAAAGTGACTGTTTGTGGATTCTCTTCGAGAGAACTAAGCATAACAATGCGGCCATCTACCTTTCATCTTTGTCCCTCTGAAGTTCTCATCTTTGCCGGCAGTGAGGAAAAAGGGGTGGGGGGGAAATCCAATGCCTGGGATCTGGGAAAGAGAGGATGAGTGATTGTGCCGATGGAGCAGATGATGGATTGAATTGCCCAGAAGAACTGTGAGGTGGGGGCTGCTTGGAAACATTTTAAAACATTGAAGGGTGGGAGAGGATTCCCTAGATCCCGTCTAACATGCCTACAATCAGCTTAATAAAGATCCCCGTTGGAAGAGATATTCCAAGAGTTCTGTCTTCTTAAGATGTAAGATTGAGGTGGGTCCTTACAAAAAGTTTGCTAGGCAAGCAGCTTCGCTATTGCATTATGTGTGTGGCTGGTTATTCTCTTGTAATTCCTTCCTCTCCAATGAATATAAGTACAAACTTTAATTCACTTCCTACTGATTATCTCAGCTCCAGAATGAAACATTCCCAAGCATGGGGAGTAGGAGAAAAGGGGTATAAAATTTGTCCTTTTAATCAGTGTTTGCTCGTGAGTTGAGCTCTGGAATTCGCCACTGCCATTTGGGCTCACTGATCTGTTTGGTATCACTTCTTATTGATGCTGTAAAGCTAATGAAAGCTGAAGTAAAATTGAAATCATTGTTACTGTCATGTGATTTGGGGTAATGTAATCTGGGGTAGCATGCCCCCGGAGAGTGATACATCGGACACGGGGGAGGGAGACAGCTGGATCTGGGATTTCATTGCAGGATCGGTCTGCAGTTACACAGGTTACTCTGGTGCGAAGTAACATGGAATGTTCACCTCCCAGCTTAGGAGCCGCGTGCAACAGAGAAGTAATCAGCTGCAGGAACTTAGAACTCAGAAATACATCTGACATGAGTGATGGGAGGATTAATCAACCGGGCCCCATAACAAGGTCTATGAGCTGTGTGCAGGCGCGTTTGTGCTTATAAACAAGCTCCCCCACCCTCTGGCTTTTAACACCCTGACGATGATGGCAGCAATACAGCCATCGAAAGCTAGGTTATCTATTTATTAAACATTTAATTGTTTTATCTCCTGGTGCTCGTCTTTATCTTTTGAATATGTATACACCCAGGAGACTACGTTCCTCAATTTTTAGGTTAATTTTTAATATATATATATATATATATATATATATATATATATATATATATATATATATATATATATATATATTCAATGATTCAATCTTCGATCTCCGGGAAGAGTATACTCCAGTTATTTATTGTTAAAACAACATTTAAAACAATAAAAACAGTTATATACAAGATTAAAACAACTTAGCTTTTGCTGGTCCTCTGCCAGCGTCCTCAGAGTGGGGCTTAGGGGGTGGGAAAGTTCTTTTTATCCCCTTGCTGATCCAATTGCCTACTCATTGCCCTCATGATAGGGCCACTCTTCCTGATTGCCTGTAACTGCCTTAACTGTTCCGCCCTCTCTTTCCTGCACTCCAACTTTGCATTTTTCTGCTCTGTCATCCTTGTACCGCCTCCTCCTCTCTGCGCTGTTATTACCAACACACTCTCCAATCCCTCCTCTCTACTAAATGCAAGGCACCCCCTCCGATTCGGCACCACACGAGTCCTGCCACGGAGTTCCTCCTTTTTATTCTCCCTGTTAGACTGCTGGTCTGCCTGCCCTTTTTGAGTTCCATTGTCAGTTCCTATCCCATCTCCCTCCTCCAGCCCCCCTCCTCTCCTGACCTGCTGATCCATGCACCCTTTCTGCCTTCTGTCATCCATTCCTGTCACCCCTCCCTTCTCCAATTTTTCCCCTTCCCTGACCTGCCTACTTGTATACCATTCCTGTCTGCCATCATCCCCTTCTATCGCTCTTCCCTTCTCCAGATTTTGTCTCCTCCTGTTCTACCTGCTGTTCCTGTTTCCCATCATGCCTTCCTATCAATCCTCCACTCTGTGGTAGTTTGTTTCCCCCCTCGGTTTGCCGATCTCCTGCTGTTCATGTCTTACATGGTCCATTCCTGTCCCTCTTTCCTTCACCAATATTTCTCCCCCCGCCTGCTGATCTGCCTGCCATTCCTGCTTTCCATCATTCATTCCCATCAATCCTTCTTCCTCCAATTCTCCTCTATCTCTGCCAATCCTGCCCTACGTCATCCATTCCTGTCAATCCCCCCTTCTCCAACCCTCTAACCTGTTGATTTACATATCGCTCCTACCTTCCGTCAGCCATTCCTGTCGATGTTCTCCTCCTCAATATTCTTCCCCTCCTAGTCTGCTGCTCTACCTGCTGTTCCTGCTTACCCTCCTCCATTACTACCCATATTCCCTTCTCCAATATCTCCCCCCTAATCTGCTGACCCACCTGCTGTTCATCCATTCCTGTCCATCTTCTCTTCTCTAGTATTCCTCCTCCCTTAACCTGCTGTCCTACATGCTGTTCCCACATACCGACATCCATTCTTGTTGGACTTTCCTTCTCAAGTTTTCCTCCCCCCCCCAGTCTCCCATCCTGCATATTGTTCTTGCCTGCCCTTCTCCATTCCTGTCAGTCTTTCCTTCTCTTGTTTCCTCCCCCCCTTTAATCCGCTGCTCTGCCTGCTGTTCCTGACTATCATCCTCCATTCTTACCAGTCTTCCCCTCTCAGACGTCCTTCCTCCCCTCATGGATATGCCCCCATTCCTACATGCCTCATCTTTTTTACTCTATTCTTTTCTCCCTCCCCTTCCCTTTTGATCAGTCCCATAGGGTCAGGCATTCCTCTCCCCCGTGTTCTGGGTCGTACGGTCAGATCTGCTACTCCCAAGACTCTTCCCTGGTCCCCTCCTCCTTGCAGTCCCTCATCATACACACCTCCTCCTTCCTTAATACCCTTACCTGTCTGTGACTCTAATGCTTCCTCATCCGTCCCTACCTTTACCATGTCTTTGGGATCCTCCCTATGCTTGGCCATATAGTAAGTATCCCCCCCCCCAGTCCTGATTTCACCTCTGACAATCGGCATCCACCTCTTAACATGCTCTTCATGTACTCTTAGTGCCTGATACGCCGGGGGCAATTCTACTCATCGATTGATGGAGTCTATGTTGGAAAACCAGGCCTCCTTTGGTAGGCGTCCTCCCTTGGAGGCGTCCTGGGCGATGGCTTCTGCCCCCTTAAAATCGAATGAATGTCCGGTGTTAATCATGTGCGTCCATATTTGGGAATACCGCTCCTGCCTTCTGACAGCCAATTTATGTTCATGTATCCTAGTTTTTATTCATTTGGCTGTCTCCCCCGTATAGTTACATTGGCAATCTTTGCAGTGCACTCTGTATACGACCGAATCGGAGGGGGCACCTTGCATTGAGTAGAGAGGAGGGATTGGAGAGTGGGTTGGTAATAAGAGCGCAGAGAGGAGGAGGCGGTACAAGGATGACAGAGCAGAAAAATGCAAGGTTGGAGTGCAGGAAAGAGAGGGCGGAACAGTTAAGGCAGTTACAGGCAATCAGGAAGAGTAGCCCCGTCACGTGGGCAATGAGCAGGCAGTTGGATCAGCAAGGGGATAAAAAGAACTTTCCCACCCCCTAAGCCCCACTCTGAGGACGCTGGCAGAGGACCAGCGAAAGCTAAGTTGTTTTAACCTTTTATATAACTGTTTTTATTGTTTTAAATACTGTTTTAACAATAAATAACTAGATTATACTCTTCCCGGAGATCGAAGATTGCATCATTGAACAAATATGCCCAGGATTCGTATTTTTATAACCATTAAGGACACACAAACACACATACATGTGTGTGTGTGTGTGTGTGTGTGTGTGTGTGTGTTGAGAGAAGTAGTCGAACACCGGGATAAATAAAAACAACTGTTTAATAAACTAACAACTGTTTGATAAACTTAGCTTTCGTCGGCTAACTGCCAACGTCATCAGAGTGGAATGCTGGAGGTTTGAAAGCCTGCTCATAAGACTGGCAGTTTATGTGCTCTGCTCATAGAACGCATCACTGGTCTGCCTGCCCCAGCTGACCGTATTACTTCTAATAGTCTTGCATCCGTCTGTATATTTGTATATTTTGCCGCTCTCTTTGTCTGCTTTGGGGGGTATCTGGGTACACTTTGCTGTAGGATGATCCCCCAGTGCATCCTATCTTGTGGCCATCCCTTGTTGTGAGTATGGCACTCCACTTCCCATCATTGACTCCTGTATGAAACGTGCTTGGGATTTCTCCCGTTTTGCCAGTCACATTTCTTTGCTGTTGTATGAGACAGCGGTTCTGGTCTTGCATAGGCTGTACCCGTTGCACTCATTGTGGGTTGTTGCATTGTTGTTCTCACTTCCTTAGTGCCTGATAAGCAGGCAGTAAATCTATGTGGCGATTAATTGAATGTTCATCCGACAGCCAAGCCTCCTTCAGTAATTGGCCACCTTTGGAGACATCCTTGCGATGGCCTCTGCCCTGGCAAGGTCAAACATGTGATTGTTGTTGGCCATATGGACCCACACCTGCGAGCATTGCTCATGTCATTTAATGGGGGTGCAACATTTGAATCCCCCCCCCCGTTGTCAGGGTGCCGGATCAGCCGTTGATCAGCAGGAGCAAGGAAGCTCCATGGCGTGCAGGAATGAGCAGGAGACTAGCAGACTGTGCATTGATCACCAACGTACTGACACTTGTGTAACAAACAAATACTCAGATGGATATGGCGAGGGGACTGTGAGGTTGGATAACGAACAGATAGAGGTGGTGCCTGCGGATGGGAGAATGTATTGTAAAAAGGAAACGGCATACCCTGATCGTGGTTGCAGTAGACGGAGGAATTTGGCAGTTGGGTCAAGGCATATAGTGGGATTAAGGAAGAAATGCATCCCCTCCAAAGTGTGTTTTTGCATACAGCAGGATGAGGGGGGAGGGGGACACTCACCATCGGCAAGTGAAGGGAAAAGAACTCCCCCTAGTCCTAAGATTGATAAGGAGAACACTTACAGTAAAATATGGAGGAGATGTGGGAAAACATCACGCACATACGTGTGTGTGTGTGTGTGTGTGTGTAGGTCTTTGGTTATTCGGGTTTTCTCCCACGTCAAATTGGAAGTGTCTTGGCGACGTTTTGACGAAGTCTCATTCGTCATCTTCAGGCTGGTGTTTTCAGCTTCGTGCTTCTAGGAGCAATGTGTGATTGTAGCTGTTTCTTCCTCAAGCCACTTGGAGTAACTGTTCACTACAATGAAGAACACCTGTCCTTGGAAGGGTCCTGCATAGTCTATGTGAATCCTAGTCCAGGGGGTTTGCGTGGTCTCTCAGTGATGTACTGGGGTTTGAGGCATTTTAGGTCTGGTCTGCTGGCAAACCTGGCATCCTTTCACTTGAGCCTCAATATCCTTATCCAACCCTGGCCACCAAAAGTAGCTTCTCGTGAGTGCCTTCATCCTGACTATTCCAGGATGTCCCTCATGCAGAGATTCTAAGACTCTTGCCCTTAATGTGTGTGGGACTATAAACCTACTTCCCCATAGAATGCAGCCATGGTATGCTGATAGCTCATCTTGTCTTCTGATGAAGCTGTGAAATTCTGTCCCAGGACTGGCCACCCCCTCAGCACCCAGTTCAAAACATGACTGAGTGTTTTGTCAGTGGCTGTTTCAGCAGCCACATCCCTGGCATGAAGGGGAGACTCTGGCACATCCTGGATTGCCAGGATACGTGCAGCAGGTGCGGGGTCTGCTTCTGAATTAGGCAGGGGCAACCTTCTGAGTGCATCAGCGTGGCCCATTTCCTTGCAGGCTTATGGACTAGCCTGTAATTATAGGCTGCCATAAAGATTGACCACCTCAGCATCCTTGGGGAAAGGTTTGCTTGTCTGCAGTAAACAGACCTAGAAGAGGTTTGTGGTCTGTAAAGACCGTAAATGGGTGGCCATAAAGGAAATTGTGGAATTTCTTTATTCCTGCAACTATGGGTAAAGCCAATTTGTGTGTAATTTCTTTCCACTGGGGAATAATAATGCTATGGGAATAATTGAATTGAATAATATGCTATGGGAGCTTGCCTCCCGTTAGCCATTAAATGGCTCAAAACTGCTCCTATCCCGTATAATGAAGCATCACATGCAATACTGATAGGCAGTTTTTCATTGAAATGTGTTAACACAGAATCTGAAGACAGCAGTGATTTGACTGCTTTGAAACTGTTTTCGTGGATGCTAGTCCACTGCCATGGTGCCCTTTTATCCAGGAGCCTATGCAGAGGCTCTGCTAAAGCTGCCTTATGAGGAAGGAATGCATGGTAGAAGTAACCCTAAAAATGCCTGCAGCTCCCCCTTTGACTTAGGTCTGGGAGCCTGCTGAATACCCTTAAGCTTTCAGTCAGCGGGGTGGATTCTGGCAACGTCTATCCAAAATCCCAGGAACTCTGTGGAGTTCACATCTATTTGACATTTGTCTCTCTTGAGCTTCAGCCCTGCTTCGTGGAAGTGCTGAAGAACAGCTCTTAGACATTCTGCTAATATTTCTGCTGACTCCCCAGCAATTAGCACGTTGTCAAAATAAGGACACATACCTGGAATATTTTTGAGTGTGTATTCCATCACGCTCTGAAAAAGCCCTGGGGCTACACTGACCCCAAACTGCAGGCAATGAACCCACTATGGGTAACTATTGTTTGTGCCTCTGCAGTGGCATCATCCACAGGCATTTGCTGATACGCCTGTGCCAGGTCCAGCTTTGCGAATAAGCGACCTCCTTGTAATGATGCCAGGATGTGGCTAACTACAGGTAACGGGTACGCATGTTGCTGAAGTGCCTTATTAATGGTGCACTTATAATCAGTGCAGATGCGCACTTCACCATTCACTTTAACTGGTGTGACTATGGGGATTTCTCACAAACTGTTATCTACCGGTTGCAGAACACCTTGCTGCACTAACTTATCTAATTCTGCATCAATCTTGGGCTTAAATGCAAAAGGCACTCTACAAGGCTTTACTCTGATTGGGGCTATGGTTGGATCAAGGTGGAGAGCAATTAGTGCTCCTTTGTACTTCTCTAAATTGGGACTGAATACATCTGCAAACTCCTGGCAGACAGCTGCCAAATCTGCTGTTTGGGTTCTGTTGATGCCAGTCACAAGGATGCCCAGGGCATCAAACCAGTCTAAGCCGATCAGGCTTCTGCACTGGCCTTCGACTACCATGATGTTGAGGGGACCCTCAAACTCTTTGAACTTCACTTTTAACATGGCTTCGCTTTTAACCGCTATGCGGGAATTTTGAAAATCTGTCAACACTAGATTTGACAGCTTGAGTCTGACTCATTTCCTGCCATGTAATTGAAGGTTTTGTAGGAGATTATGGACAGGGCTGACCCGGTGTCCAATTCCATTGAGCATGGAACTCCTTGTAGCTTGACTCTTAGTCTAAGCTTTTCTTTGAGGAGGTGATGGGCTCCTGTTCTCAGAATGCTCCTTCTTCCGGAGCAATATCCTACTCTATTTTACCCCAGAGCCCCTTTACCTCTCCTGGGAAAGTCTTCAGGTGGAGATTCCATCTGGCGACCTTTACAGACGATAGCCACATGCTTGGCACACAGCCGTATGAAACCTGCACTCTGAGCGCTGGTGCCATCCTCTGCAGCCAGCACAGCTAGGGAATAAGGCTGTCTTGTCAAGTGGCTGCTGCCTTCTTCCTGGAAGCCTCTGCACCCGGTCGATCTCAATGTCCTTGTCTGAGTCGTCTGCTCTCTCTGAATCTTCATGATGAACAGCAATCTGGCTGGGGGAATTCTTTGAGGGTTGTAAAGCCTTTTTTTTATTAAATAATTTTTTTTATTTTTCCAAACTCTCCCCCATACATATACCGTGATATTTATCAGATGTTAACATACATTCTTTTTACATTCATATATAAGATATGTTTAATAAAATGAAATAAATACATACACATGACTTTTGGTGTTGCTCGTCCATTTCCCTTTTCACTGTATCCACACTCCTTCTTCTCTACCTTCCTTCTCCCTTTCTTCTCTTCCCTACTCCCCTTTTCTTCCTCTCCTCTTCTCTTTCCTTCACCACTCTCCTCCCCTTTCTCCCCACTTCTCCTCTTCTCCTCCAACCTTCCTACTTCCTTCTCCCCTCCTTTACTTTTTTATCTTTCCTCTCCTTTCTTCCCCCTCATCCCTCTTCAGGGGTAATGTCCAAGCAACTCCTCTCTCAAATTTCCCTATCTGTATTATATACAATAAGATTAATTTTCTCTTACATTAATACTTCTATTTATCTAACCTTCTCGGTATATACTTCTATAAATATTTATACATGGGTTGTAAAGCCTTGACTGCTCCTCTGGCGGCCTCTTCTGCCATCACTTCTTTCAAGGTGTCCTGGAATGTCAAGGTCTCCTTTGCAAACAGCCTCTGCTATAAGTCTCTGTTTCTTAGGCTACATACCAGTCGGTCCCTGAGCCGATTTTCTAAATCTGGAAATTCACAGAGTCTGGATGCCTGTCTCAGGGCAGCCACGAATTCAGCAGCTGACTCCCCTGGCTGCTGTTCTCTCTGCTTGAATGCGTGTCTCCATGCAATGATAGACAGTCTTGGTTCAAAGTGTTCTTTGAGTCTTCTTTTTAAGTCAGCATTGGTAACTGACTCCAAGCTGGCTGGGGCAATTAAATTTTCAGCTATGTCAAAAGTTGCCTGGCCACATACACATAGTAAAGTTGCAGCCTTTAGTCCATCTTCCCTGACTTGGTTTGCCCTCAGGTAATTTTCGACCCGGGAAACGTAAGAGCTCCATTGCTCTGGATGCGATAAGTCGAATTCGGATAGCTTGCCTATCTTGGCCATAGCTGTCTGTTACTGAGTCTCTCAATGCCTTATTCTGCTAAGGGCTTCTGTGAGAATCCTAGGGATGGATCCCTTAGGATAGTGGTGCCTCTAGCGTGGCTTGCTAGCAGGTAGAAGGGGAGAACACTGTTCCTACCAGGGCGCTGAGGCCTAGTCTTACCCCTTAGTGACTCTCAGCTCTTAGACCTCCAGCTCTTTCTTCCTTAGCAGCATATCCCACCTTCTTTGCCACTGTTATATACTGGACCCAGTGAGGCATTGAAGAGACCAGAATGAAAGTAACAGCTCATTTATTCAATCCACACAGAAGTGGCTCTAACCGCTGCTTGACTCTTATTTATATGGACCGCCACTAGGTGGCAGCCAATGAGTTTAAAGCATACATTCCCGCCTAAAACACAGGCTTGCAATATATATATATACAGTCACTTAAGGATTTGAATTGAACATATTTAGTTAACCGTTTTATGATAGCCCTATGAAATTGGGTTAATACACAACAGGCTGACTGTGAGTCAATCAGTTTTTTAGCCTGGGAAATCAACCTACAAGGATTACTCTAAAACAATAAAACTAAAACAAAGTTGCAGTAATGTTGTTTCTTTTAATTGAAATTATGAACTTCAGCTGAAAAGAATATTTCTTTGTGCTAAATTTAATAAGAACTGTTCATTTCAAGTTTATAATATTTTGTGCATCAAATAATTAGAAAGAATAAGCATGTACAAATCTAAATGAAATCATAACCTAGGGAAGGTAGCAGTTTGTTGTTGCTGCAGTTCTCTTATATATCTTTGATGTGGCTGCTTCTGTTTATGTATTTATGTTAGGTTATTAATGGTAGCTGACTGTATTTTAAGCAAATAAACTCATCACAGGTCAGTGTAGCACATGGCAATTATACATTTGATTTTGTACCTTCTCAAAATTGTATTTCACTTACAGACGTACCTTTCTGTTTCAGGCACAATCTTGGTAGACAGCATGTTGATCAAAGGAACAGCAGGAGGATCTGATCCCACTATTGAACTCACGTTAAAAGATAACACAGATTACTGGGTCATTTTAGATCCCATCAACCAGAGACTTTATCTTAACAGCACTGGACGAATTCTGGACAGAGATGTAAGTTGTTTTCTCCATCACTCATCAATTCGATTCTTCTTTTACATTAAACTTCTAGTTTCAAGATTTTTTTCCTTTTCCTTTTTCTTTTTTTAATTTTAATTTTTATTTATTTATGAGTAATGAAAATAGGAAATGCACATTTCTGTCGTAAGCGTACTTTTTACTGTGAAAGAAATTCCATTGAACTCTTCTAAATATATTAAATTGTAGCCATAGTAGGTGTCTCAAGTGATGGATGTAAGTTAAGAACCAAGTATCCTATCAAGCAGATTTTTATATTTCCTTGGTCATAGTCAAAATAATAGTATAATTTTTATCAAATGGCATAAATGACTTGATTCATACAATGGGCTAGGCCTTAAATTTCCATTACAAATGACAGTGTCTGAATTCATTCCATGCACAAATAAGAAAACTGTCTTTTACTTGGTGTGATTAATTAATAAATATACTAAGAATTGGGTAACTATATTGATGCAAACTCTGAATGTTTTTTTTTTTTAGTTTTAACACTTGAGGTTTTATATGAAAAGCAAATAAGCCAATGGTTTCAATTTAGTAAGCTAATAATAAATATTTAAGGGAGTTGTGGCCATATCTGCCTTAATGGTTGGATTTCAAAGCATTAAAATAAGGGCTGAAGAATCTGTGGTTTGCAGTGTATTAGCATACTTTAAAGGCCTGTTTATATTCTATCAAAGGTCCACTCAAATCCCCATTTGGATACTGTTATCCAAATGCTATTATCACTTTAATGTAAATGTTAAAGGGACAACTAAGTTCTTGAGAAAGTTAGCAACTGTTCTAGTAGATACTGGGAGAAAAATTTATGATCAATCATAAAACTTTTTAGGGCAGTTGTTGAAAGTTCTGCTCTGGCCCTATAATATCTCTGAATGGACTCTTAGTTCCTTAATTTTTTAAGAGCACCCAACTCAATAGCTCTCAATATTCTGAGTGGTTGCATTTAATAATATTAGCAGTAATAGTAGAGATAAGAAAGACAGAGTACATATTAAGAGTGGTGGAAAGACCATGGAAATAACATTGCTATAATGGAATGTGTAGTTGAAAGAGAGGTAGAGGAGAATGTTGGTAGTAGCACCTCAGCTTCCAGGAAAGAGGCAACTCACTCCAGAGAGGGGCCTATGGCAAGAGACTGCATGTCCAGGACTGGGTAGTAGTAGGAAGAAAAGGTTCAAGGTAGCCACACTCTGGAATGTCCCTGGATATACTGTATTTATTGGGTTAGAAAATTATAACTTTAGTCTGGTAAAATTCTGTCTATTAGATGCAAGCAAATAAAGATCTGGACTTGAATGGATCTCACTGTCATTTCTGGGGATTGGGCCTGATATCTGCTGAGGTTGTTGCTTCTATTAGAAGTGATACTGTTTGCTGGACAGATTGACATCTTTCCAACAGTGTTGCTCATGTATGCATTATAATAGGATACATATGAAGACTTATACTATGCTTAATCTGCTTCTCATCTCAAAATAATGAAAACGATGAATTCAGTTTCCACCACTTATGACTGAAAGAGGCTCTAGTAGAAAAGGAGACAGTTGAGAATATATGTGGTTCCAGGGCACTATTTGCCCACTTTTGTCTAAGATAAAAAAAAGTAACCTGATTATAAATGATATAAATGTGATGCAGCTTTGAAAGATCCTCATCAACGGTTGCTTTACGAATGAACAATGGTTTCCAAATGTAAGATTTTGCTATTTATTTGTGTCTAATTTCTATGAACAGGCTGTAATATAATTTTTGAAAGAATTATTTGATTTCCTATGATTATAAATGCAAGTAGTACAAGATATTGTGAGTTCTGTGTAGCTATAATATTCTTGATGTCATAGGTTCATGATATAAGAAGTAAATCTATCAATTACAAGGCAAGATCAATTTTACTAAGGAAAGAAGAGAAATGCCTCTACTGTCTATTCAAGCAATTTATTCTTAGGTAATTATCATTTCATTAGGTAGCCTAAAAGAAATTTTAGAGCTCTGGATCTTGACTCCATTGTATTGCAAATAAAGAAGTTCTCTAAAATACAAGGTTGACTGATATTATATATATATTTTTTTTATTGAAAATTTTTTATTTTTTTAAAACATACAATCATTTATAAAAATACAATAAAATTTTAAAGTAGAGAAACCCCCCCCTTACCCTCCCTCCCACCCCCAACCCCCCTCCCTTCACTTCCCAGAGCAGAATACAAGGTTAATAAATATGTATATATATATAATAATTAAGAAAAAAGAAAAAAAGAAAAAAGAAGAAGAAGAAGAAAAAAAAATATCATAATTAACCTTTAACTCCATAACCTATAAAACAATTCTCTATAATATTTAATATTCATTCATAAAATAAATGAAACTTTTTAATTCCATACTTTTTCTGAATATAATCTATCCACCTTCCCCATACAGTAATATATCTTTCTTGTGTATGATCCTTTAAATAAGCAGAAATTTTCGCCATTTTTTGCAAAACTAGATACTTTAAATATCCATTCTTCTAAAGTAGGCAAAGAATCTTTCTTCCAATATAAACCTACTAATAACCTTGCTGCAGTTATTAAATTCAGCATCAAAGTAGTTTCTTTTTCATTTAAGTCAACAAAAATACCAAGTAAAAATAGTTGAGGAGTAAACTTTATCTTTTTTCTAAAAATCTTTTGAATGTTCCACCAAATCATAATCCAAAAAGCCTTTACTTTTTTACAATTCCACCAAATATGAAAGTATGTCGCATCATTGTTGCCACATCTCCAACATTTGGGCTGTATATTGGAATACATACAAGATAATTTTTTAGGATCTAAGTGCCATCTATAAAACATTTTATAAAAATTTTCTCTCAAATTTTGAGCTTGTGTAAATTTAACATTTCTTATCCAAATTGTCTCCCATAAATCCAATGAGATCGGCTCCTGTATATTCTGAGCCCATTTAATCATACAGTCTTTAACCAATTCTGTTTCCGAATCTAACTCTAATAAAACATTGTATATTCTTTTTATATGAGCCGGACTTTGGTTTTTAATCTGAATAACCAATTGTCTATCTTCTAGTGTTATCCCCTCTTTCTTATCTACAGTCCATCTATCCATTATTTGTAAATATTGAAACCATGACTGTAGAATATTTTGCTGCCTTAATACATCTAAGGATTTCAAATGCCAATTCGAACCAGAGCAAATTAACAATTCTTTATACGAGATTTTGTCAAAATTTGTCCCCTTAGAAGTTCCCTCAATTGCATGTCTGGGAATCCCCCAGATAGGTATTTTATAATTTAATGTATAATAATACTTCTTCCAAACAAGAAGTAAGGCATTCCTCAAAATATGTGATTTAAAAGTCCGATCAACTTTCTTATTAAAAATTAAATATGCATGCCAACCATATATTAAATCCCAACCTTCCAAAAAAAGAATATCCATATTTGTTAAATTAAGCCAATCACTTAACCAAGTTAGGGCGGCTGCATCATAATATAATTTCAAATTAGGTGCCTTAAGTCCCCCTCTTTCTCGAGCATCCTGTAATATCTTAAATTTAACCCTTGGTTTCTTCCCGGCCCATATAAAATTATTGATACCCTTTTGCCATTCCTCCAAATTTGCCTCTTTTTTAAGAATAGGTATCATCTGAAACAAAAAAAGAAACTTTGGTAGAACATTCATTTTTACAGCTGAAATTCTCCCCAACAATGACAATTGCAATTTTTTCCAATCTCTTAAATCCTTTTGGACTTTTGCCCATAGTGGTTCGTAATTGTTCTTATACAATTTTCCATTTGAAGCAGTTAGATAAATATTTGGGAGTATATCTGACTGATATTATATTTTTGATTGTAGGATACAAGGAAACTCATTTAGAAATTGAGCTCAAATGTGAAAACATACATTTAAGAATCTTCCCATAAGATTGAAAGCAAGTATTATTTGTATTAAACAATTTTAAAAGCACCCAACTCATTAGCTATTAATAGTCTGAACAGCTGCGTTTAATAAAATTAGCAGTAGTAGTGGAATTAAGAAAGATATGGTACACATTAAGACTCAAACAACATAACAGAAAAATAATAGTTGTTGCTATATCCCAGAAACTGAAAGAAAAAGAACTGATGTTGATTTCTCATTTGTCTTATAAATGAAATAATAATTTTGTTTGCCATAGCTTGATTGCAATTTGGTTGAGCTGCTGATGGCCAAATAAATTTGCTTGGATGGGGGCATTCTTGCCACAGACTACTAAATAGATGTACCTCTTATAAGAGATATATTTGCAAATCATAAATTCATACTGTACACAGAATAAATTGTACTTTTGAAAGCTAAAGCTGGAGGTGATTCTGTGAAATGTTTGTAAAAATTGCTTATAGTTCACTTCTTCAGTCTCAATCAGTGCCTTTTACTCCTATTATTTTTATGAGTGTCTGTGGGAAATGTTCACATACATGCCTGGTATACGTGCTGCACTATGGCAATGATGTCCTTTTAGCTGTTTCTGGACTTTACAAAACATAGTTTGTGGACACCAACAGGTCCTTGAGTTATGACCATTTGTTCAGCAACTGTTTAAAGTTAGTCCTGAATGAATGTACTTACACCCAGTCCCAGACTTTAACAGCCATTACAGCATCCCTGCGGTCATGTGTTCAAAACATGAGCACTTGGCAGCTTGCCTACACTCACAACCTAAGGGGCACTTCAACTCTCCACACACTATAATGGTATGTGGGAAAGACCTTGGGAGACTGGATAAAGAGATGCTGCCAAGGGAATGGTCAGATAAGAGACAATGTAGTCCATGATAGTGGACAGAGCAAGAGGCTCAGAAAAGACCCTCTCTAGTTTCTGGACCTGTAAAGGAGAAGGGAGGGATGTACTTTCTGTCTTGCAAAAAGTCTTATCAATGTAGCTTTACAATAAAGTAGAATTAGCTCATCTTATTGTATTTCCTATCTGGTTTTGCCCTGCAATTATGACATGCACCTAACCCCCTCATTTCTGCCCTTTTGGTTTCCTGCCACCCAAGGTTCCTGCCATCCATGCTTGGCCTGGGCCCTTGCCATTCAGTTGTTGACCACCTGAGGCTTTTTTCCCCGGAGCTCACCCTTGGTTAGCATCTGCCTTGTGAAGGACCAGATCAACTATCCATCTAATATTGGCAGATGAATACAAGTCTTTCTGGAAAATAGTGATCCAAAAGAAACTGAGTTTCTGTGGTTCATCCAGTGATGCCATCTTAACCTTAGAGTCATGTCAGACTATATCAATACTACGATAAAGAATCTTGAATACAGATGGGCAAACAAAAATTGCTGTTTTCTCTCATAATATAATTACAAATAACCAAATTTTAGTATCCAAGCCAGTTTCATATTTATATCATATCACATTTCCCAAATTAGGAGAACCATATCTTTAATGGTCTCCCTACAACTGTCCTGGAAGAAAAATATTAGGAAAACCTTATATGAAACCCAATATACCCCTATGATATGGGTACAAGTGAAACCACAGCTCCATGTTGTACTGTTTTGTTCCACATGGACATTTGCCACAGTTGTGTGCTCTTCCTTTATTTAAATTTCTGGTGCACTCTGACAATTTTGTCTTAACTGATAAGCAATCAAAATAAATTTATTTTTCTAAAGACAGCAATATTTTGCTACATTATGTATCAGCTTCACCTATAAATAGTTGCCAATAGTTCTTGTTGTTAGAGGATAGCTTTGCGTGGTTCTTTTTTTAATTAAATGTGCATTTATTGGTTAATGAGTAAAATACTCTCTGTTCTGTCAAGCCAGGCCAGACACCCACATCAACTATATGGGAGCATGGTGATAGTCAAATTGCGGTTGCACAGGGCAGGGCAGCAGGACCCTCAGAATGCAGGGCAACAAATGTAGCTAGGCTGAAAACTTTGTGCTTTAGTGCTTGTCTGGTCTGGGCTATGGTCCAGACTGCAGTCTGGGCTGCTATGGCACTGAAGCTCAGGGGCTTTTTGTAGACCCAGTGTTGTGATTCCTCACCAGCCAGTGGATCTGGCAGCCGAGTCTGAGGATTCAGATGAGGAGGAGGGCCCTGGAGTGACATTGGAAGAGAAGAGAGGTGAGCAAGGCAGAGGAAGGCAGTGGGGCGGCTCCAGAGGCAAAAGAAAAGTCATTAAGAAGCCACGCCCCAGCTGGACTATAAAGGGGGGAGGTGTGGGAGGTGCTGGTTGCCAAAGTCACGCTGTGGCTTCATGTTTTTGTGATTGTGTGTAAAAATAAAAAGGGGGTTGTTTTTTTTGTGGGTCCTGCCTGGTTCCATTAAGAGGGTTTTTTTCTTATGAGTAAAGCAGTTGAGCAAGTACTTGCGTAGGCTGGAACAGAACACCCAGAGCCCTGGCATGCCAAGAAGTTCTTAAGTGGCAGCATAGATTCTGGGGCTGCTTGCTGCTGGATAAGGAAGAAGACAGAGAAGAATGTTGAATATACAGTTGAGGAGACACATGTAATTACTTGTAAGTAGTTCTTTATTGTTGTTCTCCTATAGACAGACCTCTTGCCAGACTAAAGCAACTGTCTGCATAACTACTAGATCATCAACATCCTTAGTATCATCTTCATCATCATCATTTTAGCTACTGTCTCTCCACTCCAGGATGAAAGTCTCTTCCGCATGTTTCCAACTATTATGGCCCTGAGCTTTCTTTTGCCAATTGGGCCTGCAATACATGCTGATGTCATTGATCAATCTTGTTTTATGTTTGTTTTGTGGATGCTTTTTATCAAGTGGGATCCATTCAGTGGTGGGATTCAAATATGTGAACAACTGGTTCTCTATGTGGATTCTGCTTCCAGAAATCCGTTCTGGGCCTGGGCAACAAAAAATTAGCTACCGGTTCTGCTGAAGTGGCGAACTGGCTGAATCACACCACTGGATCCATTCTATGACTGCCTTGGCCATCTGCCATCAGTTCTTCTTGCTATGTGACCAGCCCATTTCCATTTCAGTTCTTTTACTCTCTTGATGATATCATATACTTTTGTTTGCTCCCTAATCCATGGCCACGTCTTTCTATCTTGTCTTGTAATGTTTATTTATTTATTTATTTATTTATTTATTTATTTATTTATTTATGAGACTTATATACCGCTTTAAGTGCAAGCACTCTCTAAGCGGTGTACACCAGTAAGCAATGTATATATATATATTTACATTGCCCCCAACAATCTGGGTCCTCATTTTACCTACCCCGGAAGGCTGGAAGGCTGAGTCAACCTTGAGCCGGTGAGATTTGAACCGCTGACCTGCTGAACACAGTCAGCTAAAGTGGCCTGCAGTACTGCACTCTAACTGCTGCGCCACCTCGGCTCATATTTCCATGGCTCTTTGCACCACTCGTAGCTTTTGTATCGATGGTGAAGTTAGTATACATGTTTCTTTAGCATATGTTAGCAGGTAGCACACACTGATTGAAAACTACTAGATATGTTTTGGGAACTGCTGGTGGAGGAAACTCCTTTGCTCTCTTGCTAGACACCAGAGGTTCCAAGCTCCACTCTCTCTTTGCTTTCTGGGAAAAAGTCCTTCACTCCTGCAACTCTAGATTCAGTGGTGGGATTCAGATATGTGAACAATCGGTTCTCTATGTGGATGCCGCTTCCGGAAGTCCATTCTGGGCCTGGGCAACAAAAAAATAGCTATTGGTTCTTCCAAAGTGGTGCGAACCGGCTGAATCCCACTGTCTAGATTACATTCCACCACAGAACTATTACATCAACATTGAGCAGGTGTTTTTTACAGACTCAAAGCAGTGATGAGAATAACCAAATTTCCATTGATTCAAAAAAGGCAAGAAGAAAAAGCCTAGAATTTAAACTCTGGAGCAGACAATGTTTTGTTCCTGTAAGGACCCACCCCACTTTGCATCTTAAGAAGACAGAACTCTTGGAATAATTCCTCCAACAGGAATCCTTTATTAAGAGAAAATGGTTGCAGGCGTTCTAGACAGGACTCAGGGTCCAAGCTCTCACATTCAAGGTTTTTTTTTTTTATTGAAATTTTTTATAAATTTTAACAAAAAAACAAAAGAATAACAATACAACAACAACATAGACAAGAAACTAAACAAAACAAAACAAAACAAAACAACCCTTCCCCTACCCCCCCCCAGAACACCCACTCCTTCCCCCCCCCCGGAGCTTCCCAGAGCAGAATATAGGCTTAATTAAAAAAAAATAAAAAAGTTATATGAAAAAAGAGAGTATAACTAAGATATATGTATGTATATAAAAATAAAAGTTATAAAAAAGCTAAATAATATTTTTTTATATCCAATTTAAATTGTATAAACTTTATCCATTTATCCAAAACAGCAAAAAATTTCTCTTGCGATTGTTCTTTTAAAAAAGCCGAAATCTTTGCCATTTCCGCCAAATAAGACACTTTAAGAAACCATTCCTGCAAAGTAGGCAAAGATTCCTTCTTCCAATATTGTCCTACTAACAGCCTTGCGGCTGTAATCAAGTTTAACATCAATATAACCTCCTTTGTGTCACAATCAGTAACTATACCTAACAAAAATAATTGTGGAGTAAATTTTACCCTCCTTCTAAAAATTCTCTGAATATTCCACCATATCTTAATCCAAAAGGCTTTTATATTTCTACACGACCACCAGATGTGATAGTAGGTGGCATCCAAACAACCACATCTCCAACATTTAGGCTGTAGGTCAGGGTACATAAAAGACATTTTTTGTGGGTCAAGGTGCCATCTATAAAACATTTTATAAAAATTCTCCCTTAAATTCTGTGCTTGTGTAAATTTAACATTTCTCACCCAAATGGTTTCCCAGGTATCCAGTAGGACTGGTTCACAAAAATTTTGCGCCCATCTGATCATACAATCTTTAATTAATTCTGTTTCTGAATCCAATTCCACTAGAACCCCATAAATTCTCTTAATATGAGTTAGTCTTTGGTCCTTCACTTGCTTAATAAGATTTTCATCTTCTCTGAGAAAACCCACCTTACGATCCATCTTCCATCTGTCTACTAATTGCCTATATTGAAACCAAGAATAAGTAATATTTTCATGTACTAACTCTTCCAGTAATTTTAACTGCCAATTTTGTCCATCCCATC
Organism: Crotalus tigris; assembly: GCF_016545835.1. NCBI lineage: Eukaryota > Metazoa > Chordata > Lepidosauria > Squamata > Viperidae > Crotalus > Crotalus tigris. The sequence goes on along the minus strand of NW_024097081.1, from coordinate 75,460 downwards.
TAAGTAACTGTGTATAAGACACCATGTCCATTTTAACACCTCTTTTTATTCCTTCTATCGCATGCCAAGGTATATCCCATAGTGGTACTTTAAAATCACTTTTATAATATTTTCTCCAAACCCTAAGTAAAGAAATTCTTATAATATGAGATTTAAAAGCCCGATCCACTTTTTTATTAAATATTAAATAGGCATGCCAACCAAAAAGTAGGTCCCATCCCTCCAAATGGAGTATCTCAAGGTTTGTTAAATTTACCCAATCACTGATTGATGTTAAAACCACCGCATCATAGTATAATTTCAAATTCGGTACCTTGAGTCCACCTCTCTCACGGAAGTCTTGCATGATTTTAAACTTAACCCTTGGCTTTTTCCCTGCCCAAATGAATTTATTGATTCTTTTCTGCCATTCACTTAAGTTAATCTCGTTCTTCAAAATCGGTAACATTTGAAACAAAAAAAGAAACTTGGGTAGAATATTCATTTTTATCACTGCAATTCTTCCCATGAGAGATAATTGCAACTTCTCCCAATTCCTCAAGTCTTTCTGTACACTAACCCACAACCTTTCATAATTATTTTTAAACAATTTTGCATTAGAAACAGATAACATCACCCCCAAATATTTTACCTTGTTGACAATTTCAAAACCCGTCAGGTTAGCCAAAGTCTGCTTCTCCCGAGTAGTCATATTTTTAGGTAGGATTTTGGTCTTATTAACATTAATCTTAAAACCCGAAACCGAGCCATAATGATAAATCAACTGCAATAACTTTACTACAGAATAAGTAGGTTGCAACAAAGTAACCACCAAGTCATCTGCAAAAGCTCTTAACTTATATTCTTTTTTGTTAACTTCTATTCCTTTTATTTCCTGCGACTCTCGAATTTTAATCAACAATATTTCCAGTGTTAAAACAAACAACAATGGTGATAATGGACATCCCTGTCTAGTACCTTTCTCTATTGTAAAAACCTCTGACAAACCTCCATTAACAATAAGTTGTGCTGTTTGTTTTTGGTATATTACCATAAGAGCTTGTAATATCTTTTCACCAAAATTCATCTCTTCAATTACTCTTAACATAAAATGCCAATTCAATTGATCAAAGGCTTTTTCAGCATCTAAAAATATCAGCCCTGCAGAAACTTGGTTATTCTTGTCTAGATATTCTAATAAATTAATGATTTGTCTAGCATTATTTTTCATATACCTACCAGTTATAAACCCAGATTGGTCTTTATGCACAAGATGATGCACAACCCTCATAAGCCTATTTACTAAAATTTTTGCAAATATCTTATAATCAACATTTAAAAGAGATATAGGTCTATAATTCTTTGGTAAAGTAAGATCTTGATCTTCTTTTGGAATCAAAGATATAAAAGCACTACGCCATGAGGGAGGAATCTCTGAACCCTGTAAAATGTCATTAAAAAGATCACCTAATGGTTGGATCATCTCTTCCATTAAAGCTTTATAATAAACAGATGTCAACCCATCCGTACCCGGTGCTTTCCCTGGTTTCAATTGTTTAATTGCTGTTGCAATTTCCTCATTAGTAATTAAACCATTAATTTCCTGTTTCTGGTCCTCTGTCAGTTTGGGAAGGCTGGCCTCGCTTAAATATTTATTTATATCTAAGATTTGCACATTCGTAGATTTATATAATTTCTGATAGTAATCTAAAAAAGATTTCTTAATCAATTCCTTCTGAAACACTAATTTGCCCTTATAGTTTATTTTGTTTATTATTCTCTGTCTCTGTTTCTTTCTTAATTGATAGGCCAACCATCTCCCTGGTTTATTAGCATTACAAAATGTATTTTGTTTCATAAACAATAAATTAGTTGCGGATTGATCCGCCATCAACATATTAAATTGTGTTCTTAACAACTTTATAGATTCTTTGATCCTTTCATCTGAAGGATTTAAAATCAAAGACTTTTCTTTTAATTTAATTTCATCTTCCAATTCTTTACGTTTCTGAGTCTGCTTTTGCCTATGAAAGTTATTCATTTTTATCAGGATCCCACACATGAATGCTTTACCTGCATCCCATACCATTGACATTGAAGTCCCCTTATACATATTTAAAGCAAAATAATCCTTTAAACACTCCTTTAACTTTTGAACATTCTTTTCTTGTCTGAATAAGTAATCTATAGTATAGAAGGCAGTTGTCTCTTTGAAGCCATTTTTTTAAAACGCAGTTCTCTCTTCCCTTCTCCCCCCCAAAAAGGGAGGGGAGAAATAGAAGTTAAAAAGAACAAAAATGCTGTAATCCTTAGAGTTCCAAGTTCCAAAAAAGAAAAAAAAGAAGAAATCAAGAGAGAAATCCAAAGCCAAGAACAAAAAAATCAAAAGCAATCATTTAAATCCGATACTTTCCAAGAAAAATAAGAACAAAGAGACAAAAAAAAAAGCTGAACACTTTCAAAACGCCATCTTATTTTCTCTCTCCGTGCCAGCAAAAAAGAACAAAGGAGAGATAACCAAAACTAACTAGAAAAAGAAAATAAAGCACTAAACTATATAAAAGAAAATCCTTTAAACCGCTCTGTCCGCTTCTAAAGTTACTCACCGAAACTCTGTAACCGCGGAGATAGAAGCGGCAGTTTCTTTTGCTTCCGAAGAAGCAAAAACAGCTGGGAGGCGGACATCAGCAGGAGCTCCGAGGGAACACTCCTTCCACCCCCTCTAGGAAAAAATCCAGAGGGGGTTCAGGGGTTCTACCTCTACTCCTGCCTTCTCTACCCCTTCCCTTTGCCCGGGAAGGGGATTCCGAGCCGCGGGCCAGCTGATGCGTGCTGTGCTCTGCGGCTCTGACACCTTCCCAGCTGGGCGGCTACAAAATAGCCGCCATCACCGCCGCCCCGTACCGGAAGCCTCACATTCAAGGTTTTAAGGGGTTTCCCAGTAGCCCCACCCAATCCCCCCCCTACTTCCAGCAACAGTCTCAAGCATTACATTTCCCACCCCTTTTCCTTACTGCCGGCTGGATGGAGACTTCAGAGAAAACTACATGAAAGGTAATAGCCCCCTTTTGTTATGATTAGGCCTTTTTGGTTCTATCCACATTCAATCCCTTTGAAGTTGTACCGAAGGAAGTGAGGACCATAAAGCCCCTTTGTTCACCTCCTTCCCTTCCTTGTATGACAGAATCCAGAGAAGGCAGAAATGGGGTTTTCTATAATTGGTAACTAGAGATGAAATATAATTGGATTCTGACATCCGGCCCCCTCAAAAATAAGAGAGATCCACCTGAAAGAAAAAAACAGGTATAAAAGTTAGTCAGGCTTGTTAGGATACTCTGTGTGAAACTTCTTTAATAGCTTCGGGGCTCTGACATGACGTTTATGGACCCACTTGTTTTGTGAGGCAGGGAGGTGTTTCCAGGCAACTAGGTACTGAGTCGCTCCATGATATCTCCTTGAGTCTAGGATTTCCTTTATTTCAAAGTGTTGTTCGCCCTCTACCAAGGTTGGAGGTGGTTGGGGGGGGATTTTTGGCCGTAAAGCTGACTGATGCTCTCTTTTCAGCAAGCTGCAATGAAAAATTGAGTGTATTTCCCTGAAATTTTTTGGTAATTCTAATTCTACTGTTACTGGGTTTATGATTCTTTTAATTGGAAAAGGCCCTATATATTTTGGTCGAAGTTTTTTACAGGGTTGTAGGGACTTTAGGTATTTTGTAGATAGGTACACCATTTCACCTATAATGAATGGTGCAGGCTCAACCCTTTTTTTATCGGCTTGTGCTTTGTATGCCTGCCTAGATTCATCTAGTGCTTTTCTAACTATTGGCCAGGTGTTTTGTAGTTTTTCCACCCATTCTTTCAGTGATGGGATCGTTGGTTCGTTTGGGGTTAATTCTGGCATGGGATTGAAACTTGGACCGGTGGCTATTTGAAAAGGAGTGTGAACTGTGCTGGAGTGGACAGCATTATTGTAGGCAACTTCTGCAAAAGGGAGTAAGTCCGCCCACTCGGTCTGCTGGAAACTAAGAAAACATCTTAAATATGTATGGAGTTCATTTTTTCAGTGGCCCCATTTCCTTGTGGGTGGTGGCTAGATGTCAGTCCCTGAGTGGTTCCTAAGAGGGATAAAAATTCCTTCCAAAATGCAGACATAAATTGCACCCCCCTGTCAGAGATGATGCGTTGGGGTGCCCCATGCAATCTGTAAATGTGCTGGATGAAAGGTTTTGCTAAGGCTTTTGCGGTGGGAATCTTTTGGCGAGGGATAAAGTGCACCTGTTTGGAAAACAAGTCTGTGACCGTCCAGACAACAGTATTCCCATTGCTTTCTGGCAATTCCACTATAAAATCCATGGCTATTTCTCTCCAGGGGGCTGAGAGACTTGCCACTGTTTGTAATAGTCCTGGCGATTTCCCTTGCAACCTCTTTGCAGTGGCACATTTTGGACAACTGGCTACATAACTTTCTATGTCCTTTTTCATGGATGGCCACCAAAATTGCCGTTTAATTAAGTGTAAAGTTTTTACAAATCCAAAATGACCTGCTGATTTTGTGTCATGGCAAAGCTGCATGAAAGTGACTCTTTGGGTTGTTGGTATATATAACTTTTCCCCTACCCAAGGCAACCCATCTCTCATTGTGCACACATTTTTGTTTTTATGGAACCATTCATCTGTTTCCAAACTTTTTCTGAATTCAATTCAAGTTTGGCTGAATTCAATTTGAATTTGGCTTGGGTTCTGGTGGTTACTGGTGCTGCCAGTTGTGACTCTGCCATCATCTTTTTAGCATCTGTGGCTCGTGTGCTGTTATATTGGGGTATGCGAGACAATCCATCTGCCAGGAAGTTCTTTCTCCCTGGTAAATGTTTGAGCTTAAATTGGAACTGGTGAAAATGCTGAGACCAGCGGGCTTGTTTGGGATTGAGTTTCCTGGGCGTTTTTAAGGCTTCCAATTTTTTGTGATCAGTCCACATCTGGAAGGGGATTTTGTTGCCTTCCAGGAACTGTCGCCACGTGAGTAATGCCCAACGTATCCCATATGCCTCCTTCTCCCATAGGGGCCAGCGCTGTTCTGTTTCTGTGAGTTTCTTGGATGTATATGCACAGGGTTGCAATACTCCATCATCATTTTCTTGTAATAGAACAGCCCCCACTGCCACATCACTTGCATCTGCCTGTATTACAAAGGGCTTGTCCATGTCTGGGTGTCTTAGTACTGGCTCGGCAGAAAAAAGTCTCTTTAGTCTCTCAAACGCTGCTTGGCACTCCATTGTCCATGTTAGTGGCTGGCTAGGTTTTACTGAGTATGCTCCCTTTATTTTTAGTAAGTTAGTGAGGGGCAAGGCTATCTGGGCAAATGAGGGGATGAATTGGCGGTAAAATTTTGCAAACGCCAGGAAACTTTGTAGTTGCTTTCTAATGCGGGGTGGTGCCCAATCTAATACTGCTCTGACCTTCTCTGGGTCCATTTCAATGCCCTGGGGGGATATGCGATAACCTAGGGAGTCTATCCTTTCCTGGTGGAATTCGCATTTTAAGAGTTTGGCATATAGGTGGGTGGCTCATAGCTTCTTTAAAACCACTCTGACAAGGTTGACATGTTCCTCTTTTGTTTTGGTGAAGATAAGAATGTTGTCCAAGTAAACAAGGACCCTCTTAAACAGGTGCTCCCTTAGAATGTCATTGATTAATTGCATAAAGACTGCAGGGCCCCCTTGTAATCCAAATGGCAAGACTTTGAATTGATAGAACCCCATGGGGCAGTTAAATGCGGTCTTCCATTCGTCCCCTTCCTTAATTCTCACGCGATAGTAAGCTTCCCTTAGGTCTAGTTTAGAAAAAAATTTCCCTTTCGAGAGGTGTGACAGCATGTCTTTCATGAGGGGCAGAGGGTATAGGTTGCTTTCACTGATTGTATTCAGGGCCCTATAATCCACGCATAAGCGTGAAGAACCATCCTTCTTCTCTCTAAAGAGGACGGGGGCAGCCACTTTAGGCTTGGCTGGCTCAATGAACCCTCTCTTTAGGTTTTTTTTTATGAATCTTTCCATTTCCTCCTTCTCCTTTGGGCTCATAGAGTATAATCTGGGCTTCGGGAGTTTTGCTCCAGGCTTGAATTCAATGGCACAGTCTGTGGGTCAGTGGGGGGGGCTCATTCGCCCTCTCCTCACTGAAAACTTCAGCAAGGTCTCTGTATTCCTCTGGTATTTCTGTTAGTCTCTTTTCCTCTCCTATGGATGCTTTTTCTATTCTTGATTCTGGTAGCCTCCCTTGGGGTTTTAAGTCCATAGGATCCCCCTTCGGGAATTTGATTTCTGTCATCCTCCAATTTACCCAGGGGTTCCATTTTGTTAACCATTCCATCCCTAGGATCATTGGTCATTCCATGCCTGGGGTCACCACAAACGTTATGTCCTCCTCATGTTTGTCCAGGGAGAGGTGTATTGGTAAAGTGGCTAGGGTAGCTGGCACCCCCCCTGCTATGGATCCATCTAACTGGCCAAATGAGATTGATTGTTCCAGTCTCCTCGATGGGATGCCCAGATTCCCCACTAGTGTTGGGCTAATGACGCAGCGGGTGCAGCCAGAGTCTATTAAGGCTTTCACCTTCACAGCTTCAGGCATGGGGTGAATTAATATAGTCACTGTCTTGAGGATGGGTATAATGTGTCCACTTACCAGGGGTTCGCCCTCCAAGCTGTCATCTGAGGTGTCCACCAGCCCTGCATGTAGGCTGGAGTTCTTCCCCCTTGGTGAGCAGAAGTGGGGGGTTCCGCAATTTCCATCATTCTCATGGCAGTTTCTTTTGGCTTAGCTGAAGACTTTCCAGATTTGCTGATTGGGGATCTGTCTGGGTTGTGCTGGGGGGCTTTGGAGCAGCATTCTACAGCTCGATGCCCTTCTCTTCCACACTTGAAACACCCCATTTGCTTCTTGGCTGTAGCCGGTGTTTTCACTGGTTCGTGTGTCAACTCAGGTGGGGAGCGGCTCCATTGTTTTCCTCGGTGGTGTCTTTTCAATATGTTGATCTCTGCTTCCTCTGCCAAGATGTACCATTCCTCAAGTTGGTGTGGGTCCCCTCGGGGCAGGCAAGCATCACATAGATCATAATTTAGTCCGTCTTTGAAATGGCTAAGGAGGATGTCTTCTGGCCAGTTCAGTTTGCTGGCCGGAATTCTTGTGTATATTCAGCCACCGGGCGTTTGCCTTGCCTCATCATTTTTATCCTTTCACGGGCTTTGTGGTCAGCCAGGGAATCTTCAAATAGTCTTCTCAGAGAGGACATGAAACGGTTGAAGTTGCTGAGTTCTGGGGCATTGGAGTCATGCAAGTTTACCACCCAATCTGCAGCTGGTCCATCCAGGGCAGATTGTACAATCCGGATGTGGGCTTTGTCCCTGGGGATGTCCTGCCCGTATTCCTCTATGTAGCTGAGGACTTGGGTTAGGAAAAACCCCAAGTGTTTTGGCTCCCCTTTGAATTTCACCTCTAACGGCAGACGTCTTGGAATGGATCGGTGCCTCCGTTGTTGGTGGTAGTGTCTTCCGTCCAGATCACCATCTGTGGTCCAGTAGGGGGTGGGGATTACTGGATCAGCAGATGTCCCCAGGGTTGCAGGTTCCACTTTCCCCTCGGTGTCTCTCCCTTTGCGGCTCCAGGAGCTGGGGTGGCCGTAGGGCTCAGGATTCTCCTCTCCTAGGGAGCTGGGAGTTCTCTTCATCAGGTCAATAGCTTTCTCTAGGGTCCAGTCTGAGTACGGTGCCGAGCTTTCTCCCTCTTCACTTGCGTGCAGGGATTTCTCCATCTCCTGCTTCCTTTCTGGTTGCTTGGTCCCCCATCTCAGGGTCATCTTTCTTGATTCCTTTCTCCACTCACTTTTCTTTCCAATGCCCATTGACCAGTGAGGCTTGTGGTCCCATGTCTCCACCAGTTCTCCTGAGAAATCTGACTTCTCGGATCCCAAAATCTGGCAAGGTTCCAATTGGGTCAGCGGCTCTCTTTCCAGGGAGTTTTCCCCCTTTCTTGCTCCATTGTCTGACATGGTAATTTTTTGCAAAATCCCCTGGCAAGGGTCTCCCTTCCAGGTGGATTAATTTTGCAAGTCCTGTCTAATGTAAGGACCCACCCCACTTTGCATCTTAAGAAGACAGAACTCTTGGAATAATTCTTCCAACAGGAATCCTTTATTAAGAATAAACTGTTGCAGGCGTTCTAGACAGGACTTGGGGTCCAAGCTCTCCCATTCAAGGTTTTAAGGGGTTTCCCAGTAGCTCCACCCAATCCCCCCCTACTTCCAGCAACAGTCTCAGGCATTACATTTCCCACCCCTTTTCCTTACTGCCGGCTGGATGGAGGCTTCAGAGAAAACTACATGAAAGGTAATAGCCCCCTTTGTTATGATTAGGCCTTTTTGGTGCTATCCATATTCAATCCCTTTGAAGTTGTACCGAAGGAAGTGAGGTTCATAAAGTCCCTTTGTTCCCCCCCTTCCCTTCCTTGTATGACAGAATCCAGAAAAGGCAGAAATGGGGTTTTCTATAATTGATAACTAGATATGAAATATAATTGGATTCTGACAGTTCCTGTGTAGGCAGATTTTTTTTCTGGATGTATGTGGCTCAATTCTTATTGGCAGTAATGTAACTTTTCTAATCTTGTCATGTCTTTGAATTCCTGCTGTAAGCCAGTTTCATAACACGCATGCAATGATGTTTCTGTATAACTGAGATTTTTTTTATGTGCCTGGCAAAAGCTCTCTGATGGCAATGCCCTTATGTTTTCATATCATGTTTCCACCCTTTCTGCCAACTTCAGAAGCAATGTTATCTTCTCATAAATCCTTGTTCTTTTGTTTTTGTCTGAAAAAAAAACACCCCTCTAGGACATTCCAGAATACATCAAAAAATAAATTCAAAATACATCAAAAACTAGTATTTTATTTCACTTAGGGAAGTGAACAGATGTATTCAAGAGCATCTCCATCTGACAATGTAACCTATACAATTCTATTCCCTCCAGAAAAAGAGCCACGTTGTATATGTGAGCACTATAACCAAAGGAACCACTAAGTAATTCAAAAGCATTTCTGCCCTCTGGCCACGCCTGCAGCTTCTGTCTGCTGTTCAATCACATCCCTTATTTCATTATCTTTCTTTGGATTTAGAGGCTCCAGGAACATATGTTGTATTTTTCAGTGATCTGATGAAGCCCTGAAGCATTTAGGTTTTGAAGCAAAGCTCCAGACCCCTGATTTTTTTTCTTTTATTAATTTATATTTAAAAGAACTTTATTGAATGTTTTTAGAAGACGGGCTTTTAAAATCATCACCATTCATCTTTATTCCAAGAACAAACCAGTGCATTTCAATTTGGTTGCAACAGATTGAGAATTTTATTCAGTGAAAAAGAGAAATTAAAAAAACAAATGCACTATAAGAGAATGTGCCTCCTTGTGGAATGGTAATTCAGTAAATTACAGTAAATTACACTGGAAAATGAAGTGTAAAATAAATTTAAAATTCTCAAGTAAGAGATTCAAAATAATTAGGGTAAGTCTGTTCTTGCCAGTAAATCTCAGCTTCACTGTTTTACCAATAGAAACTTACTCAGTTGTAAAATCTAAGAATGAAATATTTGTATTCAAGAATTATCTCAATAAAATTTTGTGTAGAACCAACAAACAGATAAGGCTACCATTTTATTCATTCATTCATTCAACAAATGCACATGGCTGCCCATTTATCAATGGAACTCTAGACAATAAACAGAACAATAAAACAGCATAAAAGTAAATTATGAGAAACCACATTGAGGCAGTATAGGAAATAAGTAAAGGTAAAGCAGCCTCTGCAGATTTTACTCTGCTAGTTGTGACCAACTTTAGGGAATGGTATAGGAAATACGTTATCACTATCTCTCATATACTCACACTGGGCTTCATTAAACATGCCTAGGTGAAAAGTCCGATCTACAATAGCCTTCTAGAAGACCAACAAGGTTGCCAGCATTTAAATCTTGTGTGTATGTGAAGGGAGGGGAGGGAGAGTATTCCATAAGACAAGTGCCACAATATGAAAGTCACACTGTCTAGGTCCCGCTAGATGGCATGCTTCACCAAGGAGACCTGAGTATGCTCTCTGCTGGATCTAGTGAGATGGGCAGAAACAATCATTGATAGGTGTTCCCACATCTAATGTGACCCTATCCTGTGTAAGGGCTTCAAAAATGGAAATCAGTGCCTTGAACTGTATCTAGAAGTCTACTGGGAACTACAAAAAAGTGTAGTTTTTATGACTGAATAAATTTAACTTTCTATTTTTGCATATTTCAGACAACCTTCTAAAATTTTAAATGACCATTTTTGTGACCTTAGAAACACTGTCTTCAGAAACTGGGAAGTTTTTCACTTTAAGCAGGTGCTCTTCTATTGACCTATGATAATGCTTTATGGAAAACTGAGTTAAGTGCATTGTTGGAAAACAATTTCTGATGTTGTGTCCCAGAAAAAATATCATTGGTCTGGAAAAGGATAGAAAAGAACAAACCAAAAGATTAGGGACAGAAAGATCTATGTTCAAGATTTAGGGATTTTAATTTTAAAAAATTAAATTAAGTTGAAGCAGGATTTGATACAGCAAGGGTCTTCAAACTTGGCCCTTTTATGGTTCATGGACTTCAACTCCCAGAATTCCTCAGCCAGCGTGCCTGGCTGAGGAATTCTGGAAGTTGAAGTCCATGAGTCATAAAAGGGCCGAGTTTGAAGACCCCTGTGATTGAGCTTTGTAAAATAATGGGCATTATATAAGGAATAGAGAGAAAATGTAAGACTCACCAAAGAAATCCAGAGCAGTTTAAATGGTGCTTCTTTTGATGCAAAACAATACATTCTATAAATACATTCATAATAGTGTGAAGGAAAGTGGTATAAATAAAGAAACTTGATGAATCTATAAAGAAAGGATATATTAAGAAAATGCAAATTAAAAGTTAGTTGTTGCTGAGCAGTTAGCATGTTTGTTTTTCTACTTTGCTGGTAGCATTCTCAGTTGTATCACAGCAGATCACTACTGATTTAAAAAAAATCTGAATTTGATTGATCTTCAGTTTTATCTATTAGGTCCTTTGTGCTTTTCTTATACCGCTTCTATCAGTAGAAATATTATCAGAATAATAACAAAGTTCTCTAGGAATAACATTAGAATTACACATTACTCATAAAAATTAAATCATGGAAGAAAAATGTTTATATTTAAATCTATAAGGATAGAATCAGTCTAAGTATTTTTGATATTTTGGTCTGAATTTGTGATGCTATAGTTGTCAACAAGTTGATAAAATCTTAATCTTTATTAATTCTTCATTAAGCTATAACTGTAATTGCTATTTTTGTTTCTATTTCAACAAATCTGAAAATAAAATTAAAAACTTCCTTGACATCATGAAGGGACTGCACAGATTTACAATTCTGATTGACTGTTGAATGAGTTAACATGATCTAGGCCAGTGATGGCAAACCTTTTAGAGACTGAGTGCCCAAACTGCAACCCAAAGCCCACTTATGCATCATTAGGTGCCGGGTGGGTGTGGCCTATTGGCTGGGTGTGGCCCATTGGCTGGGTGTAGCCCATTGGGTGGGCATGGCTGCGGTGGTAATGGCAGACTAGGTGGGACTAAAAAGTTCAATCAATCAATTCCAACTTTGCAAGTTCTTTTTTTTTCCCGCGAGGTGAAATTGACTGATTGATTGAACCTTTTTTTTTTTTTTGCACATGGTGGTGGAGGCCTAAAGCGAAAAGTTTTATAAAACCCAGCTGAAGGCCTAGGACTGGGGTGATGGTGCGTGTGCCCACAGAGAGGGCTCTGAGTGCCGCCTCTGGCACCCGTGCCAGAGGTTCGCCACCACTGATCTAGGCAATGAATCTTATCCCAAAGCAAAAATCTTATACATTATTTTAGCTACACAGACAGAGAAGAGGCAATGGCCTAATTCACACATTTTGCACTTTGTTATGAACTAGGATAGGAGATAATTTTAAACTTTGCTGGAAGATTACAAAATTCAAAACTCCTCAGTTTTTTTTAAATACAGTACTTAAACTGCTGTCATTGAAACTGAGTCTTCTAATAACTCTTAGTTTATTTAATTGGGAAATTTGTAACTCTTCTGTCAGCCAAAGTAAAAACAGAAAGGAAAATGGATTGGAATTTCCTGTCTAAACATAGACTTTAATAAATTGGTTCTCACTCCTGAAATACAAGAGGCAGCTGTGCAACTAGGCAGTCTTTCATGCAAGAACATTTTTAATGAGGAATGCCACCAAATCTTTCGCTATTAAAAAGAGTTGGTTCAGAAATATAGGGAAACAAGGAAAGATAACAATCACAGGATTCCAGATACTTCCATGTGGAGCATAAGGACATAATAATAATAATGCAAAGAAGCTGAAGAAACAGTGGACCACCTGGTAAGCTGTTGCAAGAAGATTGCACAGACTGACTACAAGAAGCAGCATGACAAAGTAGCAACAATGGTGCATTGGAAGATCTGCAAAAAATATCATTTGCCTGTAAGCAAAAACAGGTGGGATCATAAAATAGAGAAAGTCATAGAAAATGATAAAATTAAACTGTTCTGGGACTTCAGAATTCAAACAGACAAGCACCTGCAACATAACACCCCAGACTTAACAATTGTCGATAAGAAAGACAAAAAAGTCTGGATAGTGGACATGGCAGTGCCTGGAGACGGCAGAATAGACGAGAAAGAACTGGAGAAGATAACAAAATACAAAGACCTACAAATAGAAGTAGAAAGACTGTGGCAAAAGCAAGCAAGGGTAGTACCAATAGTAATAGGCTCCTTGGGTGCAATCCCAAAACAACTGGAGCACCACTTGAACACCATTGGCATTGACAAATTCGCTATTAGTCAATTGCAAAAGGCGGCCTTACTAGGAACTGCTTCGATCCTGCGACGATATCTGTAATACCATCAAACATCCACATCTGCCTATCCCAGGTCCTGGGTAAGGACCTGGGATAGGCAGACAAAATGCCAAATCCAGTCTGAACTGGATGCGATGATCCATTATCATCATCATCATCATCATCATCATCATCATCATCATCATCATCATAAAGTTGGAAGGGACTTTGGAGGTCATTGAGTCCAACTCCCTGCTCAGGCAGGAACCCTACACCATTTCGGACAAATGGCTGTCCAGTCTCTTCTTAAAAACTTCCAGTGTTGGAGCATTCACCGCTTCTGGAGGCAGGTTGTTCCATTGGTTAATTGTTTTAATTATCAGGAAGTTTCTCCTTAATTCTAAGTTGCTTCTCTCCTTGATCAGTTTCCATCCGTTGCTTCTTGTCCTGCCTTCTATTAAAACATGAAGAAACTGCATATAAGCAAACCTCCACCAAGCACTAACTATTCTTTCTGCACAAACACCTATGATAATATGTTTTGTCCACCAGAACCAGATACAAACCTCCAATAAATTGCACACTGCCTAGAAAATAGCTCAACAAAATAGTAAAAAAAAGAGATTTGTCTAATGAGCATGGGTGCTCATCTCAGACTAAATGAATACCAGCACTCCATAGATAATCTCAAGAAGTAAACCATGACCCCAAAACATACACACACAAAATGTTGAGAATCACCATCAAGAGTACATTTAATAATAATAATAATAATAATAATAATAATAATAATAATAATAATAATAGTAAAGTTGGAAGGGACCTTGGAGGTCATCTAGTCCAACCCCCTGCTCGGGCAGGAAACCCTACGCTATTTCGGACAAATGTCTGTCCAGTCTCTTCTTAAAAACTTCCAGTGTTGGAGCATTTACTGCTTCTGGAGGCAAGCTGTTCCACTGATTAATTGTTCTCACTGTCAGGAAGTTTGTAAGAGAAAGCTGGAAAGGAAAACTACATTGTTAACCAAATTATTCATGTTAAATCCCAAACATCCTTCAGAAAAGTCTTGTAGGAGATGGCAAGTCTGAACTATAACATAGACAATGTTAATCAGAATTTTTGCAGCATTTAAAACTATAGGACTTGTAACAGAGACCCAAGAAAACAATTATAACACAGAAAAGGCACCAATGATGTCACCTAGATGGGTAATGAAACATCTGCAAGAAAACAACAAAGCTCAAATTACAACAAGGACTCCATACTTCAACCCCAAGCTACATATATTCTATTCTATTGGAATGAATAGGAATCATCTTCTACTGAGATGCTGAATTTTGGCATCATGACTACTTGGATTTAAATCTTGGAAGTGTGCTAGTTCTATATGATTATCTCTATAAAAATTTGGAAGGATAAATAACAAGGCTGAACTTTATGACCTTCAGGTGTGATTTCAATGTAGGCATTTTGTTTGGGGGACTTGTCAGTTTTCCTTCCTCACCTTCAGACAGGACGGTGGTGCAGAGACTGGTGAAGATGGCAGAAAAGATTATTTGGAGTTCCCTCCCTTCCATCCAGGACAGAGCATATAAGCACTGCTTGAGCAGGGTCCGCAAATTTGTCTGGGATACTACACATCCTCTTCACAACCTGTTTTCTTTGTTACCTTCTGGTATCTGAAGCAGAACATCCAGATTCAGTCACAGTTTTGTTCCATACAGTATCAACCTTGTGAATTCTAAAGCTTCCTCCTTCTGTTATGTATTCAAGGTAGACAGTGATTAATATTTATATGTTACTTATATGTAATGGTCTATACATATCAGTGGTGGGATTCAGCCAGTTCACACCACTTCCGCAGAACCGGTAACTAATTTTTGTTGCCCAGGCCCAGAATGGACTTCCAGAAGGAGCATTCACACAGAGAACTGGTTGTTCACATATTTGAATCCCACCACTGATACATATGTTGTATATACTATTTTTAACTGTGTGTTATGTATGTGTACACTTTGAGAGCAAGCAACTAAATTTCATTTTTAATGTATGTCATTGTGCCCACAGTAAAAAAAAATGGCAATAAAGATTATCTATCTATCTATCTCCATCTCATTTGTCTCTTGAGAAACCTATATGCAGGTCAAGAAGCAACAGTGAGAACTGGACACGGAACCACTGATTGGTTCAAAATTGGAAAAGGAGTCCGGCAAGGCTGTATACTGTCGCCCTGCTTATTTAATTTATATGCAGAGCACATCATGAGAAAGGCAGGGCTAGATGAATCAAAAGTTGGAATTAAGATTGCCGGGAGAAATATCAACAATCTAAGATATGCAGATGATACCACTCTAACGGCAGAAAGTAAAGAGGAACTAAAGAACCTCTTGATGCAGGTGAAGAAGGAGAGTGCAAAAGTTGGATTGAAACTCAACCTTAAGAAAACCAAAATCATGGCATCCGGCCCTCTCAATTCCTGGCAAATAGATGGGGAAGAAATGGAGGTAGTGACAGATTTTATTTTTCTGGGCTCCAAGATCACCTCAGATGGGGACTGCAGCCAAGAAATTAAAAGACGCTTGCTCCTGGGGAGGAAAGCTATGGCAAATCTAGACAGCATACTAAAAGCAGAGACATCTCTCTGCCAACAAAAGTGCGTATAGTCCAGGCCATGGTTTTCCCAGTTGCAATGTATGGCTGTGAAAGTTGGACCATAAGAAAGGCTGAGCGCCAAAGAATTGAGGCCTTTGAACTATGGTGCTGGAGAAGACTCCTGCGAGTCCCTTGGACTGCAAGGCGTTCAAACCGGTCAGTCCTAGAAAAGATCAACCCTGACTGCTCTTTAGAAGGCCAGATCCTGAAGTTGAAACTCAAATACTTTGGCCACCTAATGAGAAGGAAGGACTCACTGGAGAAGGGCCTATGCTGGGAAAGATTGAGGGCAATAGAAGAAGGGGACGACAGAGAATGAGATGGCTGGATGGAGTCACTGAAGCAGTAGGTGTGAACTTAAATGGACTCCAGAAGATGGTAGAGGACAGGAAGACTTGGAGGAACGTTGTCCATAGGGTCGCGATGGGTCGGACACGACTTCGCAATTAACAACAACAACAACAACAATCTATCTATCTATCTATCTATCTATCTATCTATCTATCTATCTATCTATCTATCTATCATCTGTCTGTCTATCTGTCTGTCTGTCTATCTACTTTCTCTGTCTTCAACTTCTAACAGAAGCTTCTATGGCTATCTCACTTTCTGTCAAAACATGGAACATCTATCTGTCTGTCTGTCTGTCTGTCTATCTATCTATCTTTCTATCTATCTATCTATCTACTTTATCTTCAACTTCTAACAGAAGCTTCTATGGCTATCTCACTTTTTTTTAATAAGAAGTTTTATTAGTTTTTCAATTTTACAGCCAAGTATTTAGGAAGCAGCGCGGTGATAGGGTAGTCAATAGTCCAATAACAAAATCTTTCATACATATCTCAGATTACATCATTAAAAGCTCCCTCTCTATTTCCCTTAATTATTGTATCAAATTCAAGTTAATACATTTCTAATTATAGCTCAGTCATTCAATACATTTGTCAATATATTTTTGCTTATACATAACCAAGTCCTGTTTTTAAATTTTACCTAATTCCAATTACCATATTCCAATTTCGCCTTTAATAACCATAATATTTAAACTTCGGGTAACCCAAATTTCCCTAATTTCATTACAGAGTAGTTATCATGTCTAAAATACATATATTATTCAGATAGTTACATTTTCAGAAGTATATTCTATTTCTCATTCTAGTAACTCATCATTTACTAATAAACTGTCTTTCATTGTCACAAACCCTTTTCCATATTACATTTCACAACTATAGTCTAATAGCTAATTTTCATTTCCTTTATAAATCCAAGTCCTGGATATTAGATCAATCAATATCTCTAAAAATCTCCTTAGCCCATTAGGTAAAATTTTAAGCTGTTCCATCATCAATCAGCAATAAGGAGAAAGAGGAAAAAGGAAATCCTATTTTTGAATCTAACTCTAGCTTTCTTTTTGTGCCAAGCAGGTTTCCATACCAGTGCCCTTGAATCCTCAACTGGGTCTTCCTTCATTCCTACACATGTTGTTTAAATCAAGGGAGACCATCCAGTTATCAATTTTTCAAAGGAACTGGCCCCTTTGTAGTCATTAAATTGTTGCTCTAGTAGTTCAAATCTCCCTGTTTGATTGAAGATGTTTGTCATCAGTTCAGTCAGGTCTTCTTCTTTTTCCAGTTTCGTCTGGCTAGAGTAAAAGGTCATATCTGGTGTTGTAGTTGTTGTTCGATTGTCAAAATTGTCTAAGTTCTCAATATATTGTGTTTCCATCTTAATGTTGCTTTCTTCAGTTTCTGTTGCTTTTTGAGTTACAAGTACTTTAGTTGAAATCAAGATTTGCTTGTCAAAATTCTCCGTGGGTTGTATTTGTTGTTGTGTAGAATCCTTTTTGATATTAATTGGTTCCTCTTTGATTGTTTTTTGGTTTGTAAGTTCATCAGTTAAACTCTGGGTTTCCATTTGTGATTTTAAGGTGACATCTTTGTGTTTCACTCTGAGTTCATTAACTCAGTGGCTTCAAGGATTTTTTCGAGTATAAGTTTATAATGGGTAGAATTCCTCCATTCTGTGGTGGTTAGAGATAATCTTTTAGTGGAGGCTATGTTTAGTAAAAGTCAACAAATGTCCACCTCCACTATTCCTAGAGGTTATTTTCACCATCCAGCTGTTTCAGTTCTTATCTTTTTTAGATAGTGTGAAGACCAATTCTAAAGGATAAACAGGCCTCACAGTCAAAAACAAATTCAATTGCTGTACCAGGCTTCATCACAAGGTGTCCCCGAAAGACTATAAAATCTTTTTCCAGATACCGGTTAAACTTTTATCCAATTTAAAAAAAAATTCCAAGTTAACAAATAGATGAGATGATATATCCCTGTAATAGGAACTTTTGGGGACCCCAAAGCATCCAAAAAATACAAATCCAGTTATTTAGTTATTTAGATTAGTTGTTCTTTTTTTCCAAAGCTTAATTTCCCAAAGTAACCACTGTGTTAGAAGCGGGAAAGAAATTTCAGGAGACTTTCACAGGAAGGTAGTTGGGGTAAGAGAAAGGGAAAGAAGAGTCTCACCCAAATCCTCCATGGTGCTTTCATTGTGCTTAGTGGTAATTTTGGCTTTTGGCAGGCAGGCATGTTGATGGCCGATCTTTCTTCTGATGGTCCAAAGGAGCTGCCTCGGATCAATTGGAAGGGCTGCTGCCCTTCCACGATCTATTGAGGGTCCTCCTCATGGTTATTGCCCCTCCAAGGCAACTTACAACCATTTTCAGGGTCGCCCGATGAAGGGAAACCGGGCGATGGAGAGAACGCTCTCTTTACACACCTGCCAGCGCTGCGATCCGGAACTGGAAACTAGCTATTTCTCTGTCAAAACATGGATCTATCGATCTATCTATCTACTTACCTACCTACCTACTTACCTACCTTCTTTGTTTTCAATTTCCAACAAAAGCTATCTCACTTTCTGTCAAAACATGGAACCATCTTCCTTTAGCAACTGCAAGATGTTTCTTCATCTGCTATCTCTTTGCTAGTTTTCTCAACGATGCTATAGTAATAACTGACTTCAAATTTCTTTTACATTTTACACTTTACATTCATGCATTGTCTATGTTGTATATAATGTATACATATATTGTATATGCTGAATGTTGCAGTATATGATCTGGGGATGGATTTTTATTTTTTGGGGGGGGGTTATTGTTTGTTTGTTTTAATGCTGTATACTTCCCCAAGTAACAGTTTGAGTTGTGTGGCCTAATATCAATAAATTATAAGTCCATGCTATTGTTGTAAAGCAATTTTGCTAACCAGCTGCAGTACTATACTTTTGACTGGTTTCCAAGTTGTAGCAAAAATGAAGATTGATGATTTTAACTTATAGATTCTAAAGTTTTTAAGGCCATCTTATGTCACTTTCTTTATCAGATTCATTTCCTCAAGGAAAAAAAAATCTTTAACTTAGTAAAATAGCTTTACCAAATGGTTATACCAGGGGTAAGCATGGCTGGCTCAGGAATTCTGAGAGTTGAAGTCCATGAGTCATAAAAGAGCCAAGGTTGCATACTCCTGGGCTATACTGTCTTTTGGGGGAAAAAACACAGATTATTCCCCCCCCCCCAACTAAGAAAAACCATGGTGTTTCACTTGATATTTTTAGTATCTCATTTAGAAGTCTTCTGACTTCTGGAACAAAGTGATTGAAGAGCTGTTCCTGAAAAAAGTGTTGACACAGACCATATTGTTTGTGAATCCATGCAGGCAGTTGATGCGTAATGCTTTTAACAGTTCTGAATGTTAAATGTGACTTGCCAACAATGACTGACATTAATCTATGCAATGCAGTGGCATTTGCACAAAGTAACAATGGGATCCATTTCATGCCTATCTACATCCTGTTGGGTTTTTTACATCTAAATGCCTGAATGTTCTTGAGAACTCAATGTTCAAACAAACCACTCTCTTTTGCATTGTAAATTTTGACAGTTTGATGCCTTCATCATTGATGAGTTTGTTTATGCTTTTCCTGTAAGGGAGTATCTCTTCCATTGCTCCTCCATATTTAAAGGTTTGTTGACAAAGTGTTTGTTAATGATTGCACTCCATTTATAAAATTACCAAAGCCATCCATAATTAGCTTTAAAACTTATTTTTACATGGTCAATCTATTTTGTGTACTTTAACACTCTAATGCTTAACATTTCAGCACTTTCACCAAATGATTCACCAGGGCCCATTTTTTTTTCCTTGCCACAATTTCAGCTTTTTATGTGATAGCATTTCTGTCATTGTTGTTGTTGTTGTTGTTAATTGCGAAGTCGTGTCCGACCCATCGCGACCCCATGGACAATGTTCCTCCAGGTCTTCCTGTCCTCTACCATCTTCTGGAGTCCATTTAAATTCACACCTACTGCTTCAGTGACTCCATCCAGCCATTTCATTCTCTGTCGTCCCCTTTTTCTATTGCCCTCAATCTTTCCCAACATTAGGCTCTTCTCCAGTGAATCCTTCCTTCTCATTAGGTGGCCAAAGTACTTGAGTTTCAACTTCAGGATCTGGCCTTCTAAAGAGCAGTCGGGGTTGATCTCTTCTAGGACTGACCGGTTGGAACGCCTTGCAGTCCAAGGGACTCGCAGGAGTCTTCTCCAGCACCATAGTTCAAAGGCCTCAATTCTTTTGCGCTCAGCCTTTCTTATGGTCCAACTTTCACAGCCATACATTGCAACTGGGAAAACCATGGCCTGGACTATACGCACTTTGTTGGCAGGGTGATGTCTCTGCTTTTTAGAATGCTGTCTAGATTTGCCATAGCTTTCCTCCCCAGGAGCAAGCGTCTTTTAATTTCTTGGCTGCAGTCCCATCTGAGGTGATCTTGGAGCCCAGAAAAATAAAATCTGTCACTACCTCCATTTCTTCCCCATCTATTTGCCAGGAATTGAGAGGGCCGGATGCCATGATTTTGGTTTTCTTAATGTTGAGTTTCAAGCCTACTTTTGCACTCTCCTTCTTCACCCGCATCAAGAGGCTCTTTAGTTCCTCTTCACTTTCTGCCATTAGAGTGGTATCATCTGCATTTCTGTCATAGAGAAACTTAAGTTTTGTAAAGTTTAAGAAAAAACTGACGTGGTTTGTTCCTTAGCACCACACTCTCTTTATTCATATGTAATAGGAAGTCCTGATCTAATCTACTCTATTTGTTGCTTTACACTAAAATTTACTTTCTTTTTAACACACACACCCAATCTCTTGAAGCCATGATTTGTTAAGTACTGTAATATATCCACACAAACAATATAAACAATACAAACAAGTAATCCTTGACTTACAACCATTTGTTTAGAGAGCATCTGAAGTTACAACAGCATTGAAAACAGTGACATTACCATTTTTCACACTTAATGACCATTGTAGTATCCCCATGGTTACGATAACTGGCATTCATTACTTCATATGATCTAGTGAAAGATAAATACCGTTTTGGGTTCAGCAACCTTCTGGTATGCTTTCCTTCTCCCAATTTTTCAGCCTAGCCTACAATCTTGGGCTTTCCCAAAATGTCCTATTCAAATAATAATCAGGTCTTACTCTGCTTAGTTTTCCCTCCCTTTAATTCCTATAATATTAAGCATTAGTGGATGTAAGATAAGTTTGCCTTCTAATACAGGGCTTTTCAACCTTTTCACCCATTGTACCACTTTTAGGATATGGCAATATCCGAGTACCACCAGTTGCCTAGCAAGGTGTCAAAAACTTGATGACCCATAAAAAAAGGAAAAAAATAATGAAGTACAGGTAGTCGACTTACAACAGTTCACCTAGTAACTGTTCAAAGTTACAGTGGCACTGAAAAAAGTGCCCCCCAAGCCACAGCGGGGCAAGAAACCTGCCTGCCCACCCGGCAGTGCTCTTCCTCCTGACCAAGGTTTTCATTGTTCTGAGCATTTCTGTTGAGGATTGGCAGCGGGGGTGGGGGGTGTTTGTTTTTTATTCCCCCGTCTGCTGGGTGGTTGCAGCAGGTTTTCGTCACTTCACATGACCCTGGGACACTGTGACCATCATAAATATGAATCAGTTGCCAAGCATCTGAATGTAAATCACAAGACCCTGGAGATGCTGCAACATTCCAGCTGATTGGCACTTCTTCTGGGCTCAGTAGAAGCACCAGGATCAGCTGGAGCCTGACGCTGATCCTGGTGCTTCCACTGTGCCCTGACAGTCCTGCAGCTCCAGCCATCTCTTGCTCAGGCTTGTGTGGTGCTGCCACCAATTCAGCTCATTCCCCTCCCCTGCTACCACTTTTCTAGGATGGTCCCGTACCACCTGCCAGGTGCCAATATACCACAGGTGGTACCTGTAACACTGGTTGAAAAGCCTTGTTCTAATACAATTAATGTTTGATGAAACAGAAGACAGATTGATCTCACTTATATTTTTTAAAAGCAGACCTGTTGTATTTGAATTTACTATTTGACAATTAGTTAAAGGCAAAATGTGATCATGACATTTATCTGGATTTAGCCTAAAGCTTCTGAACTATTGTAGCGATTGCCTTATATTAAAATATATTGTATAGGTATATAATATCAGTTGCACTACAATACTTACATCTGAGATATACTGACATTCATGACCAGATATCGTGCAACTTTTATGGACTAATTACAGATAGTTCTCAACTTACAACTGTTCTTCTAGTGACCGTTTGCAGTTATTACAGTATTAAAAAAGCTATTTATGACCATTTTCCACACTTATGACCATTGCAGCATCCCCATGGTCTTGTGATCAAAATTCAGACACTTGGCGACTGACTCATATTTATGTCCTAGGGTCATGTGATCCCCCTTTGCAACTTTCTGACAGGCAAAGTCAGTGGGGAAACCAGATTCACTTAACAACCATGTTACTAACACCTGCATTGATTCACTTAACAACTGACAAGAAAGGTCGTAAAATGGGGCAAAACTCAATCAATGTCTCGCTTAGCAACAGACTTTTTGGGCTTAATTGTTGACTTAAGTCGAGGACTACCTATAAATATACTGAATGAAGCCCAATGAACTAAATTAGCTTTATTCCTCATGATGGAATTAAGAGGATTGCATCCCACCATAGGTATCCATACTTGGAAAATACTTTATCGTACTTATAGTTTTATTTTTTTCTCTCCTTTACAGCCTCCAGTGTCAATTCAATCTATTGTAGTCCAAGTCCAGTGCATTAATCGAAAAGTAGGAACTATTATCAATCATGAAGTTCGGATCGTGGTGAGGGATAGAAACGATAATTCTCCCAAGTTCCAGCAAGAACAGTACTATGTCACAGTGAATGAGGTGAGGTTTTTTTTTAATTCATGTTATTATTACTATTTGTTTTCATTTTTCTGATAGATTATAGCTTAGAACGTAATGTGTTTCCACACAACAGCTTTATTTGCTTAAGTAACAAGCAGCACTTAAGGTTATTTATTCATTTCCATTCGATTTTGAAAAACTTGCTCCAAGCAGAATCCCCAAATTAAATAAACAAGTAAATCCAAACCTACCCATCCAGAGCATGTTGCCATAATTATATAAAATAGTACCACAAAAAAAGAACAAGATGGAAATGAAATGTGATGAAATCTTGATTTAACAGACCATTTGGGAAGAAAGAGGTATCAGACACGAATATTGGTTAAGTCTGAATTTACATAATGGCATAACATACCATTTGCATCATTATTTGATTTACATCATCAGTGACAATTTATGCCATTGCTTAACAAATGATGTAATTAAGCAAATGATGTAAATAGATATAAATTTAGATTTATAAGCAGCCCAAGATGGCATGGATTAATCTACAAAGAAAAACACCTTCTGACTGCAAACATTATTGTTAATTGGAACTACTTTTATCTGATACATCTTTAGAACAGGCAAAATTAATATATTTGCCAAAGCAAGAAATGATTGATCTCTATAAAATGTTAAACCCATATATTTTTTTTAAGGAAATGTAAAACATAAATGATATAAGTGCCACCAAGTATGTCAATTCTCCAGACTGCATCCATAACCGTGGACTTTGCCATTATTTGGGGGTGAACTCCACACTCATATTTTATCTCTTGCATCAAGATTAGCCAAATGGAGACCCGTACACCTGAGGTGTAACTATATTATCGTCCTTTCTGTTCCATTTTACAAAAGGACCAGTCTGTCAATTCAGCTGGAATGCTTCTTCAGATAGTATGGTACAAGCTGAAAGCATGCATATCAAGTTGAATTGGCCAAGAAGAACATATGGGAGATGTTATTAAAAACAAACAAACTTGCAGCCATTGTTATCCTTTCTAGGACTGTTATTACAGTTTCTGAATGAGTATTTCTTATATCAGTTTAGTACCACAATCACCATTAGCTACCAGAAATTTATCAAAGAGTGGATTTGTGTGGTCGAGCCAGCTGTTGTGAGGAAAAGCTGCAGCTGCAGAACCAGGTGCATTTGTCTATATCAGGCATTGTGCTTGCCCTTTTAAAGAAAGGCAGTCCCATTAGCATTAGAGATACCCATTTCTGGATCCAGGGATTACCAATTCACAGGACTTTCACTTCTCAGGTGAGGCTAAAGTTTATTGGATTCCCTTGCTCCCATTGTTGTTGTTAATTGCGAAGTCGTGTCCGACCCATCGCGACCCCATGGACAACGTTCCTCCAGGTCTTCCTGTCCTCTACCATCTTCTGGAGTCCATTTGCTCCCATTACAGGATTCAAATATTGATTCAACGCCACCATCATACCTAACTCTGGTGAAAGACAGAAAAAGAGCTGAATGTCATCAGCATACTGGTGGCACTGAATCCCAATTCCCATGGATTTCACCCAGAAGCTTTACATAGACATTAAAGAACTGTATTTAAAAGATCTATCTTTAAGCTAAAGAGCACTTACATCCAGGAAGATAAAAAAACCTAGTGGAAAAAAGTTCTAAACAATCTTTAAAAGAGCAAAGAGCCAAAGCCTGAGATAACTAGATGTGTGTTATGATAGGTCTGCCTGCCTGTTGATAGTAAGCTGATTTTTCTTCCTAGCTTTTATTGCCAAATCTCACAAGAACCAGAAGTCTCAGGTGTTATGAAGTACAGCTGTTCTAATCTTGCAATAGCCAGGTCTCTTCATTGTTTATGATGACAAGAAAGACCCAATTTCCTTTTGGCAGTCTCTCATCACCTTCAAGAAAGAAGAGCAGATGAAACTCTGTCTGCTGTGTACTTTTTCCCTTAGGTGGCATAAATAAATGAAGACAGACACACATACATCCATGCATGGATGTATATACAAGTACATACTGTATATGGACACGCATAAATGTATATGCAATATTTGCAAGAACGGGGTGAGTCAAATTGGCCAGGCTAACAAGAGCACCATCTGTTTTATAAGTGGTTTGTCAGATTATACACATATCCCAAAGGACAGAGCTTATGGGACACATTGCTTGTTGAAATGCACAGCTGGATCAATTCATGCCCATATTTGTGGATGCATATATAAAATTATACAAAGCACAACATTTGCAAATATGAAGAATTAGCTTCATGTGTAGATCACCATTATAAAGCTTGTGTTGACCGTAAATCCCATCATAGGGCTTATTCTCTGATTCCCCCCCCCCCCATGAATATTGTTCAACATCCAGAGTATTTTTAAAAAGTGTGTTCCTTCATAATTCAAAACCAGGACTAATTCTGATATCCAGGTAGTGTGAATTTCAATCTAGCTTAGCCTAACTGACTATTGTGCCAAATTGATCAATCTATGCAGTTTAGCACAGAACTGTTCTGACGTGTAGTTCCTGCACCATCCATGGGAGAACTGGTGTTCTGCCTGTTTGTTTACATTGGGATCTTTATCTGAGAGGAATTGCAGCAACTGTTATGCAGAAGTAGAAGCAGAAGTGAAAATAAAAATTTATCATGAACTAAATTATTAACTAAAAGTGAAGAGGAACTAAAGAGCCTCTTGATACGATGAAGAAGGAGAGTGCAAAAGTTGGCTTTAAACTCAACATTAAGAAAACCAAAATCATGGCATCCGGCCCTCTCAATTCCTGGCAAATAGATGGGGAAGAAATGGAGGTAGTGACAGATTTTATTTTTCTGGGCTCAAAGATCACCTCAGATGGGGACTGCAGCCAAGAAATTAAAAGACGCTTGCTCCTGGGGAGGAAAGCTATGGCAAATCTAGACAGCATACTAAAAAGCAGAGACATCACCCTGCCAACAAAAGTGCGTATAGTCCAGGCCATGGTTTTCCCAGTTGCAATGTATGGCTGTGAAAGTTGGACCATAAGAAAGGCTGAGCGCCAAAGAATTGAGGCCTTTGAACTATGGTGCTGGAGAAGACTCCTGCGAGTCCCTTGGACTGCAAGGCGTTCAAACCGGTCAGTCCTAGAAGAGATCAACCCCGACTGCTCTTTAGAAGGCCAGATCCTGAAGTTGAAACTCAAGTACTTTGGCCACCTAATGAGAAGGAAGGATTCACTGGAGAAGAACCTAATGCTGGGAAAGATTGAGGGCAGTAGAAGAAGGGGACGACAGAGAATGAGATGGCTGGATGGAGTCACTGAAGCAGTAGGTGTAAATTTAAATGGACTCCAGAAGATGGTAGAGGACAGGAAGACCTGGAGGAATGTTGTCCATGGGGTCGCGATGGGTCGGACACGATTTCGCAATTAACAACAACAACAAATTATTTTCACAGGGCATCTTGATTCCTTCAGCTTTCAATATTTTTCCCTGGTTGATGGTGAGGTTAATACATTTGTCTAGTCCAGTGGTTCTCAACCTGTGGGTCGGTTAATACATTTGTCTAGTCCAGTGGTTCTCAACCTTTTGGGGGTCGCACAAGCCTTTCACAAGGGT
Source organism: Crotalus tigris (assembly GCF_016545835.1). Taxonomy (NCBI): domain Eukaryota; kingdom Metazoa; phylum Chordata; class Lepidosauria; order Squamata; family Viperidae; genus Crotalus; species Crotalus tigris. Next base: position 49,038 of record NW_024097081.1, on the reverse strand, counting down.
CGTCTAAGACCATCGGAAAACACCTATTTCCAATGGTCGTAGGCAGGGCTTGTCAACCGCCTTCTCTCCCTCCCCCCCCCTGCTCCACCTCACTTGTTTGTGGAAAATATGCTGCTTGGCGGCAGTCTGCATGAACTCTACCAAATGTGCCCTGCAGGGGGCACATGAAGAGAGCAGGTGCAGAGCAAGGCCCCGCCCTCCCCAGAGACTCATTGTGCAGCAAACGGATTGACTTCTTCTCGTGCATGCAGGTCAGCGAAGGGGAGCCCGCCGCAGCACCTAACTCCTGCGCCCATCAGCTGGCGACCGCCCAAACTTGCGCTAGCTGATGCAAGAGGGAGGGAAGGAGGAAGGGACTCTTCCTCCTCTCCTAAGCTTCAAAGCACGATCGGCTTCCCAAGGGCACCACAATCCTCACGAAAGTGGGGGAAGGGGGGAGAAGCAAAGGGGGCGAGAAAGCTCGCGGCGGGCTCGAAGAAGCACCTGTCAGCATTGGTGATGAGAAATTCCCCACAAACCTAGGGAAGGGGTGGAGAAAAGGAGCCCCCTTTGGGAGGGAACCGCCACCTTCTTCTCCTTGGCTTTGCGCTCTTCTGTTCCTCAGCAGCCGGGCTGGCAAGCCTTTCCTGGCTGGAACTTCCTTTCCTTCCCTCCCTCTTGGTCTCTTCGTTCTTCCCTCCCTCTCCCATTGTCCCTTCCTTCCTTCCTTTCCTTCGCCTCCCTCTTTGTCCCTCCTTCCCTCCCTCTCCACCTTGTCCCTTCCTTCCTTCCTTCCTTCTTTCCTTTCCTTTGCCTCCCTCTTTGTGCCTCCTTCCCTCCCTCTCCTCCTTGTCCTTTCCTTCCTTCCATCCTTCCATCCTTTCATCCTTCCTTCCCTCTTGTCCAGGATCAGGGCGAGCATCTACAGCTGATCCGCGCTTCTGCAGCTGTAGCTGCTCTCCTTGGCTCCTGCCCAGCAAACTTGCTCACTAGAAAGCAAGCCACTTGCTAATTTAGCAAAAGCGCAAATTAGCTGTAGCCCGGCACTGATCCTGGAGCTTCTGCTAACTTAGCAAGCAGCATGTCTTTTGGGGAAGCTGAGCAAGTGAGCTGGGTGGAGCTCTCTTCTGTCTCTGCCTGTGCACAGGCAGGTTTGCCGGCAGCAAAGCCCCCAGCCACGCTGGCAGCCTATCCCCCTCTCCTTGTCCCTTCCTGGGCACGGAGGGGGGAGGAAGGAAGGGACAAGGGGAGAGAGGGAGGGAAGGAGGAAGAGACTAAGAAGGAGGTGAAGGAAAGGAAGGAAAAAAGGAAGGAAGGGATAATGGGAGAGAGGGAGGGAAGGAGGAAGAGACTAAGGGAGGTGAAGGAAAGGAAGAAAAGAAGGAAGGAAGGGACAAGGGGAGGGAAGGCAGGCAGGCACCCACCCCAGTCTCATCCCAGAGACCCACAAATTCCCCCCCACAGGCACTCTGCAACCTGAGTGATCAGCTGGCCATGCCCCCCTGGCCATTGATCACGTGACCCTGGGACATTGTGAACGTCGTAAGTATGAATCAGTTGTCAAGCAGCCAAATGTAAATCACAGGACGCTGGGGATGCTGCAACAATCATAAGTGTGAAAAATGATCATAATTCGCTTTTTCAGTGCTGATGTAACTTCTAACAGTCACTAAGCAAATTGTTTTAAGTCGAAGACTACCTATACTTACCCATTTTTTTCCTTTTTTTTTTTTTGGGTCAAGTTTTTGATACCCCTGGCCAGCTGGATGGGGGGTTGGGGGTCACCACAACATGAGGAACTGTATTAAAGGGTCGTGGCATTAGGAAGGTTGAGAACCACTGGTCTAGTCCAAACTCCATTGCAATATCTTGGCTGTATATTGAGGCAGTGTTGAGCAGTGATTCTATTTCAAATGGTCTTTTTCGATAGAGCTTCAGATTGTCCATGTAAAAGAGGTGGGATACTCTGGCAGATGACTTGTTCACAGAAGAATCAGCACAATTACAAAAGTATTGAGAATGAGTCATCTTAAAAGATTCCTTTCTTGGTATTAATCACTCCCACTCTGTCACCATTGACTGGCAACCATGTCTTCCATTGTGCCCTTGATCTTTGCACTAAGTTTCTGACGTTTCCAGGTACGTACTATCTAACTACATGGCAGGGAACTGAATGCCTTCCTCTAATCAATCCAAGCTACGTTCAAACTGATGTTTCTTCTCTTTCAGTTTTCCAAAATCATCATGTCAATTAGGAGTTGATCTTTTGTTCCTCTCTTGTTTGGGCAGTTTCCTTTCCGCTCAGGTACAAAGATCTTGTTTTCAATTAGATGCTGTCGGACTACATCAGCTACCACACCAGTTAGCAATTTGAAAGTTGTTGGTAAGCAGTTTGTCCTGTAGTTGCTTGGTGCTACCTCTTTTTTTTTTTTTTTTAAATCTTGCGTTATCAGGTAGGTAGTTTTTGCCAGATGTTAACCAGTCTTCAACTTCATCTCTTTGCAGTATGTTGTTAAGTTGCTTGCCAAGGAGTGTTTGCAGACTATTTAGATATTTAAATTAAAAACTTTGCAGTTTGTCTTCATCTGGTGCTGACTAATTCTTGAACTTCCTTGCTCGTTTCTTCACTGTTTCTGATGTTAGTACAAGTTATTTCATTTCAGCATTTTTTATTCTTATCACCTCTTTTATGCAAGCTGCATTCTTGTTGTATTTGTTGGATTGCCCCATTGTCCCAGAGTTGCACTGTTTTTTCTTTGTCAGATATTGACTGGTTCACTGCATTCTCTCCATTAATGAATTGGTAGAAATGTTTCTGATTCATTTGAAATTGGAGATTCTGCCTGTTGTGTACAATTCAAGCTTCAGATCTTGGTTTACAGCTCTTCCTTAATCTTCCTTGTTTCTTGATCAGGTATTCTTTGGTCTTCTTATTCTTCAGTTTCTTTTCTTTCATCTGTTCTAGCTTGGTTGCATCTATTCTTAGTATGCAGATCTTATTTTCCAGCCTGATCTTCTATTTTGGTGATGTTTGTCTTTTTCTCTTGTTTGTTGATATAGCATCCAAGGTATACAGTTATGCTGCACATTAGTTGGTAAGTTTCTTATGTGGACCTCTTACTTATATTTGATATTACATTTGTCACCAGAAGTTCAGGAACTCCAACACCTAGCATGGTCCTTATTGACCTGGGTCATGATCCAGAATGATTTCTGTAAATTATGTCTCCCTATATTGTTGATGGGAGAAATATTTTTTTGTCTGGCTCCTTTGATTAGAACTGTCCAGTATGGTTGAATTTCTCATAGTTCTCTTCCACAGAGCACACAAGCCCCACAACCACATCAAGATAGTGTCTCACTGGCAGTTCTTATTCTTTTAATGATAATGTGTTCACAACAATGTGAAGTCAAAGTTCTTTTATACACATCAATTTCTTCCCAAGAGCCTACTGTAATAAATGTGCAAGTGCAAGCAGCCTGGCCTTTTGCAATTGACAGATGGAAATTTTGTCAATTTAGAGATTTTCTAACTACTTTTTCAACTCAGTGTTCCCACCAATTTTTCATTACTGGAACATGATAATTTTTACAGATGTTGCAGTGAATCCATAACACAGGCCACTGTGTTACATTGTTCTTTATAACTGGGTTGTGTAATCTTCTTGCATTAGCTGAATATATGATCTACCGTTTCTTCTACTTCTTTGGATAATCTGCACTTTGAATCATTTGATGATTTTTTAATACTGATCTTGAATGTATTTGTGTGAATGGCTTGTTCTTGCACAGCCAAAATCAGAGCTTAAATTTCTTCTTTTTTTAATATTCCAGTTGTAGACCACTGCCAGGTTTTATTTTTATCCACTTTCCCCTCAATCCGTTCCAGAAATTGACCATTTTCCTTGCCAGCACTCTGTTCGTGTTTTTACTACATTATTTTAATATTCACTTTCTGTTTCCTGTATATTTAGTGTGTTCCAAATTTTAACTTGCATCAGTGCTTGTTCTTGGATGTCTTTTATATAATCAGCCAATGCAAGCTTTTCTTCTTCAGTAATTTGTTTGACCTGAAGTAAACCTTTGCCTCCATTTCTGCTGGGCAGGTATAATCTATCAATATCACTATGGGGACGTAATATATAGTGAATTGTCATCAGTTTTTGAGCCAAGCTGTCCAGTTCAGCTTCTCTCCAGTTAATAATTCCAGTAGTGTATATCATATCACAAGTATGGCCCAGTAATTGATGGTTTTGATGATGTTCAATTTCATCTTTAGCAATGTTTTCACTCTTTGCGGATATATGCTTTACTAATCACATTTTTAACTTGTCCATGCTTGATGTTATCTAAATGTAAAATGCCCAGACTCTTGTAGGCTTTGTCCTAATGGTTCCTGATGATTTCACCTTTCAGTATTTTTGTTCCCTTATTGTTTGTGATTTTATCCCATTTACTGCTACTGTAGCAGATTTCTATAGGCCAAATTCCACTGCTTTATCCATGCTAAAAATTCTTATAGATTTTGTCAGTGACTGGATTTCAATTTCTGATTTTCTGCAAGGTCATTTATATAAAGCAAATGTGAGATTTTAGTATTTTTGGCGGTTTACTAGCCAAGATTTATTTTCTCCAATATTATTGAAAGTGGGATCATGGCAATGACAAATAATAAGGGTGATAATGAGTCACCCTGGAAGATGCCTATCCTAATGCTGACAAACCCATATTTTTTTCATTCCCAACCACCAATTCTGTCTTCCACTGCTTCATTTTTTTCTATAAAGAGACCAGTGTTTTTACTGACAGTTGTTTCCAAACATTTGATGATACAGCTCTGTAGTAATGAATCAATCCAGATGATATGTAATTTGGTTTAGCAACTTTTCCAAATCCAAGAATCATTTTATCATTCAGAAGTTGATGTTTCGTACCTCTGATTTCCCTTTTATTTCTTTTCCATTCTACTGGGATGATGCTATTTTCTTTTAAATAATCGTGGCTGTTGTCTGCTACTATACCTGTGAATTACATAAACATGATAGGCAAGCATATTATTGGCCTATAGTTTCCTGGTATTGTTCCTTTCACTGGGTCTTTTTGAATCAGATACATTTTTTCTAGTTATTAACTACTCACTAATGTCTCATTTATGTAATATTTCATCAAACTATTTAGCTATAGTTGGAAGTAAGCTAGTCAAATATTTGAGCCGAAAAACATACAATCAATCATTTTCAGAAAATGTTCAGTTTTTAATCATTTTTACTTGATATTTAACAATTTCTGCTATTATTAGGTCTTCAATTTGATTTTTACTAAATTCATCTTGAATTCATCTTTTATCTATCCAGCACTTTTATTATAGTCTGTACATGTTTCTCATAGACCTTTCCAACACTGGGTTGTTTCCTTTTTGTTTAGTTTTCTATTTTCTGAATTTGAATTGCCATTTGTAGTTTGATAGAATCGCCTCTGGTCTGATTGAAGTAGCTAATTTTGCTTAAATTGGATGATTCATGCCTCAATTTTGCCAGCTATCATTGTTATTTGTTGCTCTTAGATTTCCAAAATTTCTTGAATTTTTCTGGTGTTAAGCCAATGTTATTTTTATTAGGCTTGTCCTGATCCTTACATTTTTTTTTAATTTTTGTTCTTTTGTGTTTTTTAAATTATTTGCATCTGATATTAATTTCTTTACCGTGGCCTCTAGTATGATCTACTTTGGAAATGAATATGATTTTGCTTTTGGTTTTCTTTTCTTTTTTTCTTTTTAATACCCAGTTCTTCTGTTAACCCCCACTGCTGTTCTGTAGGCAAGCTGTTCACTCTGTTCAATAGATGCTATTTTTATTATATGCACAACAATGTGAAATCACTGCTGGTGGGTTTTTAGCTGGAATGAAGACAGTGAGTTCTTCCCAAGAAACTAGGATGTTATAATGTATTGGTATAATATATGTGTGGATCCAAGCTGTGGGGCCTTTTCTGTTGATATCTATTATTCATTACTTTAATTTTAAAAAAATTACAATCACAGGAGTGGTGGGTGAGTTAAATCAAACCTGAAGGGTATATTTAGCCAATGTATAATTATTGTAAAGATAAACAATTGGATAGAAGGTATCTGTATTGTTTTACATATTGGGAGGTTATTTTTTTTTTAAAAAAGCATACAATATTTTTGTTCCTGTTGCTTTTATTTGTTGTTGCAAAATACATAGCTCGATACCTGACAAATACATGAATCCATTTTTGAAGTCTTCTTGGAAGTGGTTTCCAGAACCTATTTCCAGAATTCTTTTGCATCAGTTCTGGGCTCTCTGATAGTCACCCATACACATAGTAACCATTGTTCAATCCTATTTCAGAGCTCAAATAAAGGTGATCACTGATAGGGAATACTAACATTGGAGACTATTATAACTGATTTATATTTAAGTGCTAATTATCCTTAGTAGGTATGTTTAATATGTGAAAGCTTCGTACAACCTGTAATCTTCAAAGTAAAAATAAATCCATGGGCCCTGAGAAGTGGTTGAATAGAAGTTTGAAGATGCTCGTTCTAATTGTCTACCTAGAATGGATTTCCACTGATTGTTAGAATTTAGCTGAAAGATTAGGATTAGCTTTAACAAACCACAAGTTGGACAGGCTTGTGATATATGAAAAAATGCCTATTTTTTCCCCTTTAAAATGATTGCATTGACTCTCCATTGTTTCTTTTTTTTAATGTTTTATTGGTTTTTAAAAAATACAATCTTTAGTGCTTAGTAAACAATGTGTTGTCTGGATTCACATATTTAACATTAACTTCTTCAATATAAATCTGTTCAGTACTGCACAATCCAGTATTTTTTCCCTGATCCTCCTTTCTTCCCCATTTTTTTTTCATTTTCCCCTCATTACACAGTTACAATTCTTCTTACTATTGATGTACACAAAGTTAGATATAAATTTTAAATCTAACTCTCGCTTTCTTTCTTTCTTTGTCAAGTAGCTTTCCAAGGCAGAGCAATTAAGTCGCCCAAGAAATTTCTTTCTATTTTTCTAAAAGTTGCTTGGCATGAGGAAGACAATTTAGTTAGGGTATTTTTTGGGGGGGGGGGATTCCACCCATTATATTCCTTAAGCAACTCCCACTTTCCTTCTCCCTCAATTTCTCTTTTAATTTTTTGTCTCCCAAGCTGTGACATTTCCTTTTTCCTTATCATCAGGTATATTTTGCAGATCTAAGGGGTAAAGCATCTTTTCTTTTTTTGTTGTTATTAGTATTTTATTTGTATATGATAGTTTATATTTCCCGTCTTTTATCTCTTCCATCTCTGTCCATTTCCTCTGCTTCATCTTCTGATTTCTGGTTTATTTGTTCATACGTTGTAGTCGTTGTCTGGGAATTTTCTAGTTGTAGATTCAGTTTGGAAATTTATATTGTCAAAGTTATTTTTAGTCTCATTATGGTTTCTTTTTATGTCCTCTTTGTGTGCAACAATTGTTTGGTGAATTAGTTGTAGCATAGAGTATATTTCCTTCTGAAAGGTGTTTATTTTTTCTTGTGGCATCATTCCTGGAGATCCTCTAGTATCACCAATCTTAATAAGAGTAAAACAAAATTTCATCTAGTTTTCTGGTCTTTATGTGTAGACTTAATAATCCAATAGATTCCAGAATAGTCATAAAAGCAATATTTTGTAGTGATCTTTTGTCTCAGGTGTCCAAGAATTGTTGGTCAGGCAAGGTTGATGTACAATGTTCAAAGTGTTCAAGCACCCTGAAGACAGCTCAAAAGTCTCTCTGACATAGTTAAAAATCAAATTTTCTTCTCTCTACCAATAGTTCTTGAGATTAAAAGTCCAAGCTCAGTAAATGTTTATAATCCAAGAAGGTCAGGGTGATAAATATGCCAAAATATTTTCCTTTATTGCCAGCTGTTCTTCATTAAGTTAGAAGTCACCAGGAAGCCAGGAAGCTAGTTGTAGTGCTATACTCAAATCCACCACTAGATGTGATTCAAAGTCCATTTTCCACTCTTTTCCAAGACAAAGGATTGATTTCTTATATTTCACCTCAATGCTTTTTTTTCAAAGAGAAAAGATTAACAATTATCTCAGTTCTCAAATTTATCAAAACTGTAGCTTTATGTTACTTCCACTTCAGTATTATGTATTTCTGTCCCATATAAAAGAAATTAAAACACTGCTTCCGTTCATGTTCAGAGGTTTCTAGCTTCTTGGGAGCCTTTCCCAGGAAATTCAGTTATAAAATAGTAACAAAAGGATCAATGTTCTCACCCAGTTCCAAACATGCTGTTTGCGATTGCTGATTAGTGCTTTTCTTCTTCGGTTGTCAGCTACTAATGGCTGCCCACAGGAATGCTGGTTTGGAGGGCTTTCCTTGGATCAAACAGAAAGACCATTGTCTCTCTATGATCAACCCCTCCTTCTTCATCACCTCTTTGGGGCAACTTTAGGCCCTTTTAGGGCCCCCAGCAGGGTGAAATCGGGCACGGAAGACAGAGCCTTCCTGTGTCCCTTCCACCACAATGCAAAACCGCGACTCTCCATTGTTTCTGATAAAAATTATCAGTAATAATTTATCAGAGGAATGAATATGCAACAGTCTACCAAAAAAGCTTAATAATCATGCATAAGAGCAACAATAATAGCAATAGTGTAAAGATATGTCATATGATGAAAAGTTAAAGCATCTTGTTTTATCCAGCTAGGTGATTATAATATCTTTTATTGACAGGTTTTTAACAGTCTATTGGATCATTGATTCTTTTTGTTTTTTTTTAAATTGTATTAGGAGAAAAATTCATTTATTACTGATTACACTGATATGTATATAAATCAGAATTCAGTATGTCTAAAAGCTAACTTTAACAGTCTTTGATGTGTTTTGAATAATACAAACTATTGGGGATATTATTCAACATTTTAGGCAAGCAGAAATCTATTCTAATGTTATGAGAAATATATGCATTTCTTCCTTGCTTTGAAACCGTCTTAACTAATAAAATAAGTATTATTTTTGTTAAGCCTTTGTTTTTGTTGTGATGCTGTTTCCTTTTTTATCAGAAATAGTACTTATACTTAGTTGGTGCATCAATTCTGGAGATTATTATACAACAATCTATAATTTACTTTTCTTTATTGTCAAGCAATTTTTATCTTCATGATAGTTCTAATTGCAACATGTAAAGTAGTGGCATATTAGTGTGTGATAATTATCTATAGTAACAAGTAAAGCATATATGTTCCTTACTAAGCCATATAAATAACTAATGTATGTTCAGATTGCGAAAATGAGATCTTCCAGAGAAAGCTAGATTAATACATTCTAAAGATGACTTGTGTTCCTTTCTTTTAATTTACTTAATTTAAATCCTCCCTTTCCTCCAGCAGTTCAGGCTGCTTAATGTTACAGTTCCTTCTCTCATCCTTGCCCCAAATCAGCGATGAGCTACATTGACTGACAGAGAGTGATTTGGCTCAAAATCATCCAGTGAACTTCTACAGCTCAGAGTGGACTTCATCCTGGGATTCCAGAATGCTAATTTGACACCTTAGCCACTATTTTAAACTACCTCTTTTTTATTTTAGATTTATCCAGGTTCTCTATTAGAAGCTGGAATTGTTCATTTCGTTATGAATGTATGAGAACATTAATGCCTTTGGACAGCTGTCTTGTAGAATAACTACATATTCAGCTGTTGCAATATTTTCCTCGGTTGCATCTCAAGGTACTTTGTAAAATTGATAAGTTGCTATTTTTTTATAGAAAGGTAATAGATTGAAAAATAAATAGCTGAGACAACATTTTCAATGAAAAAGAACTACCTGATGTAAGCAGATTCTGTATTATTCCATTCTAAACAGATAGACACAAATGCATCCATGTTTCAGTTATAAGGAATTGTTTATTTGTTGCCTCAAAAATCTTATAATTGCATAAATAATATAAGACTATTTTTCATTACTGAAGAACTTGGATGTAACTTTTTTTTAAAAAAAATGTTTTGGATAGGTAAGAAGAATGTCAGTCTTACTTTAACAAATATAATATTGTTAAACAGATACTGAGCTAGAAAATAATCAGGTCTTAATGACAATAACTCAGACCACATGAATCGGATTTATGACCACGTGATTCCCTTAAGGATCACTATAAAAACAGTTTAAAAATTGGATCCACTCATGTGGCTGCCTCAACCTATGACCATAATAACTTACAACCAAAATGTTGGTCCCTATTGTGGTTGTAAATGAAGGACTCTGTATTGACCTATAATGAAACCCTACATAACTTGGCCTCAAGGTTATTCAAGGCTATTTTCTCTGCCCATTTTTTTTTTTGTATATCTGGATATAGATGTTATGGATTCCTTTATCCTGGGAAGTTGTCATTGGGGTGCAGGTGTATGAATGCAGCAGCCCAGAATGGGACATTTGGATTCACCTGTTCCTTGGAGATGATCAATAAATATATAGTCTTCAACAAGCTTTTGAGCTGGATCATAATCTATGGTTATGGGATTGTCTAGCATTGTTAAAAGTTGAATTTTGAGCATGGTGTTTGATTTGGTTTGACTTTATGCTTATTTTCTGACTTCTACTTAGTACAAACATACTTTTATTCCTATGAAACTCTTAGAGATTGGTAAATAGCTGATAAATTAATTTTATAGAGTTTGAGAGAAAGAAAAAAGGAAATAAGGTTTCATCGTTGAGGCTTCTGACATTAGCACGATGACAATCTGTAAAACAATTATGTGTTACACCTCTACTGAAGTCTCCCAAATGGCAAAGGGTAAAAATTTCTTTCTCATGCTTAATACATAACACCTTCTGACATTTTTCTTGGCCTTCATTACAGAAAACCACTTTAGTACTGACAAGTCTTGGTCTGTAGTTTTAATTTATTTTCTTGGTTCATTCAAAAGAAATTGCAAATTATTTTTTGTGATGCTGCAGATTAACTAAAAACTAGAACATGCCTCCCCAAATTTTATTATTATATTTGTTACCCTAAAGACCGGTCAGTTCAATTAGTTGATAAGAACTTGGCTATATTTCCTTATCCCTCTCTTGGTAGCTAATTTGCTTTGATATGGAATTATGCAAATAGAGGTGGGAAGGGAAAGGAATAGACTCTTTTGGAGCCCGGGAGATATTAGGAATTATTTTGGGATTAGTTGGGATATTGAGAGGGGATTGCAACAGGCATTTAATCTACTGTATATGTTTGATTTTTTCTTTTCTCATCGAAGTTGCTTTCTGCTAAAGTGGATGACTTAACAGATGGATAGTTGGAAAATCACAGAGACCCTTATTTCAGTAAAACTATCATTCACTTATACATTGTGTACACTTAATATGATGTGTCAGTGGGTTGGCTGAAATGCAATAATAATTCCATACATTTATCATTACTTACTTTTTAAAGTTAATACATTGCTTAATGTTGGATTTCAAATTGGATGAGAGTTTAAGGAATATATTTTAAAAAAAGACTCAAATGATTTATAACAGTCCTTCCCTTATTTATTTACTTATTTTAAAGTATTAAGAAAGGACAAACTCTAGGGTCTTTATAGTCTCTCTCTGTGGGTGTGGGTGTGCGTGCACCCAATATTCTCTTCCATTCAAAGGGAAACTTAGTTGGCAATCTATTGTACAATGTTCTATTGAAGATATTTGGTTAAAAAAACTGTGCTATTTTTATCCAGCATTTATTATTTTAAGAAATGCCTCCTATATATTCCTCAAGCCTGTTGAGGTGAGGGAAGAGAGAGAGAGGGAGGGAGGGAGGGAGGGAGGGAGAGAGAGAGAGAGAGAAAGAAAGAGGGAGGTTGCAGGTTGGCAAAGGAGTAGATTAAGGTCATATACTTTCCTCTTATTTATTCAGCCTATGTGCTGAATATATGTAAAAGAGGTCTGAACTGGAATTGGTTTTAAAACTGGAGAAAGATACATAGGTTCTATTGAGTTTTTGAATAGCCCTGGGTTTCTATATATACAAAGTCTCCTTTCAGTACAGTAGTGACCTTTGTACATGCCTCTTAACAATATCTTTTCTAGATATATAGACCTGGATATGACAATTACTTTCCGAAGCATAAATATATGATTTTTGCACATTAAAAGGAGTGTTGTCTTACCTGAATGCCTTTTCTCAGCATGATGATGGATAATCCATGGATTGGGTTTCCTGAAGTCCCTTCTACCCAATTAGACTAAGTCTGAGAGATAGCCATGCCTCTTGCTGGGTCATGTTTACCCAGTTCCGATGAAGGCGAAGCAAACAGACAAAGTCAGATGCGTTGGTTTCCAGACTCCTGTCACAGTGCCCAGTAATCACTAAAGGGTGGGAGTGGATTATCCATCCTCATGCTGAGAAAAGACGTTCAGGTAAGACAACGCCTCTTCTCCAGCATGAGGATGGATAATCCACGGATTGGGACATACCAAAGCCTGCCTGTCCCTGGGGGGGGGGTAACAGACATGGCCTGTGATGCAGGAGATGACACAACCCTTTGTAATACTCTACGGCCAAAGGTAGTGTCAGCAGAAGCAAATCTATCAATTTTATAGTGACGGATAAATGGGGAAGGTGACGACCAGGTCACTGCCCTACAGATGTCGCCAATGGGCGCCAGAGTAGCCCAGGCCACAGAGGTGGCCGCACTATGAGTAGAGTGAGCCGTGATACGCGAAGGAATGTCTAAAGACTGTGACTGTTATGCCCTGGCAATACAAACCTTAATCCACCTGGCAATAGTGGAAGAAGAGACCTTGAGACCCATAGAGGCAGGACTGAAGGAGAGGAAAAGTGCCTCAGACCTACGGAAAGAAGCGGTTCTCTTAAGATAAATGCGTAGCACCCTGCAAACATCCAAGGTGTGCCATCTGCATTCCACGTCACAAGAAGGACTAGGGCAGAAACTCAGCAACACCACCTCCTGTGACTGGTGAAACAAAGAGTTCACCTTAGAAATGAAAGTGGGGTCTAAACGCAGGATCACGCAATCGGGGCGAAACAGGCAGAGATCCTCTCTGACCGAGAGGGCTGCCAATTCAGATATGCGCCTGGCCAAGGTCACCGCCACTAGAAAAGCCACATTCATAGATAAGAGATTGAGAACGAAGTGGTTTGAAAGGAGACCTGGTAAAGGGCCTGCAAAACCATCGAAAGATCCCAAGAGGAGTACTGATGAACCATTGGCAGTCTAGTATTAATCACTCCTTTTATGAAAGAATGGATCACCGGATGGTGGGCAAGTGAGGAAGAGTCGTCACAAGAAAGAACTGTGGCCAGAGCCGCAACCTGTCTCCTGATAGTACTAGGAAACAGACCATTATCCATCCCATCCAGCAAAAACTGTAGAACCTGAGGCATCATGAGAGATGACAACTGGATGTGATGCTTGGACATCCAAGATACAAAACTCTTCCAAGTAGAGTTATAAACTCTATTAGTTGATGGGCATCTAGATGCCTGGATCATATCAATGACCCTCAGAGGATAAGTTTCCTCAGTCAGACGTCTCCCTCAAGCGCCATACGGTTAACTGTAGCCACTGAAGGTCGGGGTGCCGGAGCGCCCCTTGACTGAGTGCTATTCGGCCCGGGGGTATCTTCCATGGAACTGATACTGACAGGCTCATGAGATCGACGAACCACGGGCACCTCGGCCAATGAGGGGCTATGAGGACAACCTCCGCCTTCTCTTGACAGCCAGAAGTAGAGAGAGCGGAGGAAAAGTGTAAAGAAGGCCCTGGGGCCACGGGATGCGCAGAGGATCTACTCCCTCCGACCCCTGTGACGGAAAGCGGAAGAAAAACCTTGGAAGTTGGGAGTTCGCTGCCGAGGCAAATAAATCCAGAACCGGGTGGCCCACCCTGTGAGATATTGCTAGGAACAGTGCTGGATACAGTTGCCACTCTGAATGATCCACCATTGCCCTGCTGAGAGCATTCGCCTGCTGGTTGATTGCCCCCGAGATATGATCCGCCTTGATCGAAGACAGATTGGCCTCTGCCCAAGAGTAGAGCAGTCTGGCTTCTGTCATCAGAGAACTCGACCTGGTGCCCCCTTGACTGTTCACATGGGCTTTGGCCACTATGTTGTCTTTGAGGATGAGAACGTGCTGGTCTCTCACCTTGTGACTGAAATGACACAATGCCAGGTGAATTGCCCTGAGTTTCAGCCAATTTATATTGTGTTTCAAATCCTCCTTGGACCATCTCCCCTGGGCTATCTGAGATTGGACGTGAGCCGCCCAACCAAAGAGACTGGCGTCTGTGGTGAGCACGATCCGTGATGGCTCTCTGAACTTCAAGCCTTTGTTGATGGCCTGAGAACTCCACCATTGGAGTGAACTTGATACCAGAGAAGTCAACCTCACCTGCCTGTTGGAGGATGTTAACTTTCGCCTCTGAAAGGGGAGGAGGAACCACTGAAGGGCTCTCGAATGTAGTCTGGTCCAAGGTACGATGTCGATGCAAGAGATAATCTTGCCTAAGAGCTGGGAGAGAGTGAGAAACGGAACTGTCCTGGAGCATTGCACCTGGCAGACAAGGGCCCTGAGACTGGCTATGCGATCTGGTGACAGGTAGACCATGCAGTGTGTTGTATCTATCACTGCTCCCAGATGAAGGAGCCACGTGGATGGAATCAGTTGGCTTTTGAGAAAATTCACCAAGAATCCGTGGTTCTGGAGCACCTCTATTGTACAAGCCACCTCCGACCACGCAGCCTGGACCGACACTGATTGAATGAGGATGTCGTCCATATAATACTGGATCCGAATGGAATCCAGTCTGGGGTGAGCTGCCAGAACTGACAAGATCTTCGTGAATACCCTCGGGGTGGATGAAAGGCCAAACGGAAGTGCTCTGTATTGATAGTGATAAGATCTGTAGCAGAATCTGAGAAAGCTGCGATGTGGTGGAAATATTGGGATATGTAGGTACGCCTCTGTGAGGTCGATGGACGTCAGGAGGTCGTTCCTTCTTATGCTGGCCAAAATGGATTGCAGGGTCTAGATTTTGAATTTTTTGTATACCAGGTATGAATTTAACCTTTTTAGATCCAGAATGGCCCTCCATCCTCCCGAGGTCTTTGGAACTATAAAGAGTATTGAGTAAAGCCCTCACCCCCTCTGATCGGGAGGGACCGGTTCTATCACTTTTATTTCGATGAGATGGGAAATGGCCTCCTTCATGAGGACCCATTTTGACAGGTTTGAAGGTGTCAGACAAGAAATGAATCAATTTGCTGGTTTTGAAAGAAACTCTAAGGTCAGGCCTTGGTGAGGGTGGGCAAGACCCAGGCATCAGTGGTAATGTTCCCCCAGTTCTGAGAGAATAGGGAGAGCCAATCGCCTATGGAGGGTCCCTCCCTGGAGTCACTTATTCCTCCAATAGGGATGGCCCCCCATGCCCCGAAAGGGCCGCTTAGACTGCTGTTGTTGTTACCTGGACTTGGGGCAAAATGTTCCATTTGACGGTCCGATCTGGGAGGAAATGAATGTGTGGGTTGTGACCAGTTAGAACCCTGGGTGTTGCCCCGGAATCCCTGTCTGCGATAAAAGGGAGCAGACTTTCTGTCCGATCGCCTGGCCTGGTGAACAAGTACCTTTTTCTTATCCTTGTTTTCTATCAAGTATGGCTCCAGGGCTTCCCCAAACAATTTTCTACCCGAGTAAGGAGTGATGGCCAAGCACCTTTTGGATTTTAAATCCGCCTGCCATTGTTTCAGCCAGAAGCAGCCGCCTGGTAGAAACATTGGCTGCTATCGCCCTGGCTGAAAATCTGGTGGCATATAACGTGGCATCGGCCGTTGTATTCCACCGCCTCTAATAACTTACCCAACATTTGATGGGCGCGTACCTGATCCTGCGGGATCATGCCCTGAAGCTCCTGGAGCCAAGTGATAGAAGATCATGAGAAGAAAGAGACTGACATGGGAGCCTTTACTGCCCACCCTGATGCTTGATGCGCCCTTCATAGTGCGTACTCAGATTTCCTGTCCTCCAGTTTTAATGCCTCTGCCATATCTCCAGCGATAGTGGAGTTTGAAAAAATGGGAGTAAGGGATGTGTCCACAGTCGGGACCTCCAGAAGGTTAGTTAAGGATGGTGCCATACTAAACACCTTTTTGTCAGAGGACCCTGGGACAGGAGAGGCCCCAAGATTGATCCACTGTTTCCTTACTGTGTTGGCAAAGAATGGAGAACAAGGGATATGTCTTTGAGTCACCGTGGGCTCAGCAAACAGAGGATTTGAAGACTGACTGGTGGAAGGGGTGGGTTGTGGATCTGGCTCTGGGGCAATCTGGGATGTGGTCATGGCCTTGGCTAGAATGGTCTTGAAAAGAGTGGGATCAAAGAGGCCTACAAAAGGGGAGGGTTCCTGAGGAGCATCCTCATCATCTGATAAAGCTGTCCCCCGTGATTCATCAATTTCCGAATAAGAATCCCCATCAATGAGGATTGATCGGAAGCAATGGAATAGGCATATTCAGGGGTGGTGGACCGATGATGGGAGGATGCCGGGGGTTGGGATGAGATACTCTTTAATACCTGCATGAGCATGGATTGCAGTTGCTCTGGCGCAATTGTCTATGAAGACTCAGGGCGGAGGCCAGTGGCCGTGGGTATGAACGTGGCTGATGGAGTAGGTTGAGGATTAAGCAGGAAAGCCCCCCAGCTTGGACTAGGATTAGATGTCATAGGACTAATAGGTCTAGATTGGGATCCATCCTCTGGAAACAATGGCCTGTGAACCTGTGTAATTGTGGTTACCTGAGGACTGAAAGGAGAGGTCTCAGAACTCTCAGATGCAGCTTGCACCTGTTGTGATGGAGCTGTCTTTTGAGCCTTGGATATGGCCTGATGTCTCCTAGCAGCCTCTTTTTCCGCTGTCTTGGATGGTGCTTTCCCAGATCAGGCCTTTGCTTTTGCTTTGACCTTGCCGGCTGCCTCCACTTTTGGAGATTTGTGTCTCCTTTTACTTGGAGGACTGGTGGGTGCCAGAACCAGTTGAGGCTGTTTGTCTTCAGCCATCACGTTGTGGACTCTTCAGCGCAAGTCTGAGAATGGGTCTAAGAAAGGTAGGAGGCAAAGTTCTAAGGTAAAAAACAGTAGAAAAACTGGTAAAACCAGTATGGGCTCTCGGCACAGTAGGTAGGACCTGAAAAAAAACCCTTCAGCACAAGTCTGAGAATGGGTTGTACCAGGTAATAAAGACTGGAAAACCAGTATGGACTCCTTACAAAAGAGCTAGGCCTGAGACCCTTCAGCACAAGTCTGAGAATGGGTTGAACCAGGCAGTAAGGTCTGGAAAATCAGTATGGGCTCCTTGCAAAGGATCTAGGTGTGAGACCCTTCAGCACAAGTCTGAGAATGGGTCTGAAACAGGCTAGGAGCTGAGGCCCAGAGTGGTACTGCAAAAAAACCTGGTGAAACCAGTATGTGGTAAATAGGTTCTAAGTAAGTAGCAGGGGTAGAGAATCTAACTCCCAATGAACGACAATTCAAACTATACTGCTGCAATATATTGCCAGAGGCAATGACAAGTGGATATGGGTGGGGAAATGTGCTTGGAGATTGTCTGCACTAGTTCGGCCCTCCCCAGAAAGGGGGGGGAGGCTGTTCCAGCTACTCAATAAGATCAGAAAAGTCAATTTAAAGACAAATCTTTCTTTAGTTTCTCACCAATGCAGTTGAGAAAAAAACAACAAAAAAACTGTGCGATAACTTTTCCTCCAAAATGGTGACCGCCAGCCATGTGGCGATCAGCCTCCACGTGACTCTCCATGATGCAAGGGGACCAGGCCCAAAAAACAAAATGGCGGCCGCCAGCCACGTGGTGACTCGCCGGTAGCCACGATCGTCCGGTACAAGTCCGGACGATCAGCTGTCGTTCGGGGCTTCCATTAGGCTCCGCAGTTCCTCCAAGCCCCGAAAACAAAAGAAATAAGCCTCTTGCCGAGACTCCAGCAGCCTGGGACGATCTGCCATCGTCCTGGGCTTCCGCGGCAATCCTCCGACCAGCTGGATCGAACAGAAGACTCCGCAGCTCCCTAAAGCCCTAAGCACAGAAGGTGAACAATAACCTCGTGCTGAGGCTGCAAGCTAACTAAAACCCTGAACACCGAGGTTGAAGACTGAACACTGAGGCTGCAAGCTCCCTAAAGCCCTGATCACCCAAACGGAAAAAAAGAAAAAACAAGCCTCGTGCTGAGGCTGCAATAGCCACGGAAGGCAAGTAATAGGGAGGCAGAGGGGAGGGGTGGAACTAAGGGAAGAAAGCCCAGAAAAGGTCAGCGTTCTGAAGAGAAACTAAAGGGGAAAGGAAGGATAATCCACAGATAGGAAATAAGGGAAAAACAAATTTTTTAATATAACCTGAGTCTGGAGATAATCATCAATGCGTCTTGTCTGGGTGATGACTAAGTCGGAACTGGGTAAACATGACCTAGCAAGAGGCGTGGCTATCTCTCAGACTTAGTCTAATTGGGTAGAAGGGACTTCAGGAAACCCAATCCGTGGATTATCCATCCTCATGCTGGAGAACTATTTGTTTCAGATAATGAACTTTGGAAGCATTAGAAGGCCTTCTGCTAGGTCAGGGGTATGCAACCCAAAGCACTCAAAGAGCCACTTGGACCCGTTTCCCACCAAAAACAAAACACCGGGAGCCGCAAAACCCTTTTGATATCTAAAATGAAGATAACACTGCATATATCCTTTTTTACCTTTATTATAGGTGTGTGTGTGTATGTGTGTGTGTGTGTGTATGTGTGTGTGTGTGTGTGTGTATACACATACATACATACACACACACACACACACACACAGGTTAAAAAAAGGATATATGCAGTGTTATCTTCATTTTAGATGTCAAAAGGGTCTCTCTCTCTCTCTGTGTCTCTCTCTCTCCCTCCCTCTCTGTCTGCCCTTGGTCTCCCACTCCTCTTCCCCCACTCCCTCTCTTTCTCTCTCTTTCCTCTCTCTCTCTCTCTCTCTCCCTCCCTCCCTCTCTCTCTCTTTCTCTCTCTTTCTCTCCCCCCCTCTCCTATCTGCTGCTCACCTGGCAAGCTTCAAGCTGTTGTCCACAAGCTCAGGGGTAGGTAACCTCGTCTCTTTTATGACTCATGGACTTCAACTCCCAGAATTCCTGAGTCAGCCTAGCTGGGCTAGCTGGCTCTTTCCTGCTTCCTGCTTCCTGCAGAGACGCAGCAAAGGGAGGAGCTCCGCCCAGTAAGCTTTTCAGCTGCTCAGAGAACACTGTGAGTGCACTCTCTTTTACACATACACACACACAAAAACACAAACACACACAGAGAGAGACAGAGAGAGAGAGAGACAGAGAGAGAGAGAGAGAGAGAGAGGGAGGGAGGGAGGAAGGGAGGGAGGGAGAGGGAGAGAGAGGGGGGGCAGGGAAGCGCAATTGCCTCTCTCTGTCTCTGTCTCTGTCTCTCTCTGCAAAGGCAGAGGAGGCTGGGAGCCACAAGGGAAGACTCAAAGAGCCGCATGCGGCTCCGGAGCCGCAGGTTGCTGACCTGTGTGCTAGGTATATCCACAGATAGGCAATGCTAATGCAAAAGCTTTTTCTGGATTCCTAATGCCTTGCCTTGTGGCTGTATATCAGTTCCCTTTCCACAGATATTTTTTTGTGTGTGTATCAGGTAAAAGAGCTCCATCTGCAGAAATATGCTTCTGGGCAAAAGTTGTATTTGCTTAATAAGGCAATTTTTGAAAATCTGCACAAAGGAAGGTCTAAGTAATGGAATGTAAAACTGGACATATATAGAGCAAACAAATAACTAATGTATAATGTCAACTTAAGAAGTTTCTGTTGAGACAATAAGTTGATGAAGTTATGGGCAACTACAGCATCAGTTTTGTTTCTACTGAATGAAATATTTTCTGAATATATTTATATTTTCCCACCCAGAAACATGGCAACTATTTTGCAATACCATCAGTTCCAAAAAGCACTAATGCATATACACATATACAGAGAGTGAGAGAAAGATTTTGTCCAATCTCAAGTCTTCCCTTTCTAGGGAAGGTGATGGAGAGAGTGGTCATATGGCAGCTTCAGAGAACCCTGCATGAGGCAGATTAATTAGACCTTTTCAATCAGGGTTCAGACTAGAGTTTGGGACTGAGATGGCATTGACGGCACTCATGGGTGAGCTCTGAAGGGAGCTGGATGGAGATAATGCATCCATCCTAGTTCTTCTTAATCTCTCAATGGCATTCCATACCATCATGGTATCCTTTTGGCCTGGATAGTTTGGCCTTTGGTAGTTGAGCAGCACTGTATTGTGCTGGTTCTCCTCCTTCCTCCAGAGCCAGTTACAGTTGGTAACACCTGGTCTGAAGAGCATTTGGAAACTTCAACTGAGGCAGAAGGTGATTGTGTGGATAGTAAATTATGCCAGATATATGGTACAGGTAACACCACTTCTGTGTTAGCTGCATTGGTTAAATGTTACAGTATATGTTTCTGGGTGCAATTCAAGTTGCTGTCTGTCACCTTTAAAGCCCTACATGACTTAGGATTGGGGGCTGAGGAATTCTGAGAGTTGAAATCCACAAGTCTTAAAGTCGCCAAGTTTGAAGACCACTGATCTAGCAGAATGGGGATGCTGCAGACAAATAATGTCAGCTGGCAGGGACTAGAAGATGGGCTTTATTGTGTAGTGGACTTCAGTAGGCAAGGAGCAGACCAGCATAGTTACAACATTATTTATTAACTCAAACTAGAACTGGAGAACTGCAGGCAATTGCCTATAATTTATACTCTGAGCCCACAGGGCCTTAACCAATCACAATACTTGAAAAACCCGCCCAAATATGAATGTTTAAAGTTTCCCTCCAAAACAGTTGGGGTTAACAGTCAGGGTCATCTAAAGGTTAGTTTCATTTTAGCTTCACAAGCAGTTGGAGTTAAGTTAGTTTCACTTTAGCAGGGATTAACACAACTTTATATATATTCCATACATAACAGGCTTGTCCTGCAATGGCCCCTGCTCTATGGAACATCCTCCTTTAGAGATTAGAATAGCCCCAACCTTGGTAGCCTTTCATAAGGCCCTAAAAAACTGAATGTGTTCTTGAGCTGAGGTGCTGAAAGTGTCAAGGGTTCAGTTTCCTGGCTTTATTGCAAGTAGTTCAGTTGCTAGGTATATTTATTTTATATGTTTTTATTGTTTTAAAATTACTTAATGTTTTAATTGTAATATATTTTGTGAATTGTAGGCCTCCCAGAGTCATTGATTTAGATGGGCAGCTATAGAAATTCAAGGAAGGAAGGAAGGAAGGAAGGAAGGAAGGAAGGAAGGAAGGAAGGAAGGAAGGAAGGAAGGAAGGAAGGAAGGAAGGAAGGAAATATAGTTTCATATATATATATATATATATATATATATATATATATATATATATATATATATATATATATAGGTCTTTGGTTATTCGGGTTTTAAAAATTGGAAGTGTCTTGGCAACGTTTCGATGAAGTTCATTCGTCATCTTCAGGCTGGTGCTTTCGGCTTCATGCTTCATGCTTCTAGGAGCAATGTGTGATTGTAGCTGTTTCCTCCTTTTAACTTAAAAGGAGGAAACAGCTACAAGTTAAGTTAAAAGGAGGAAACAGCTACAATCACACATTGCTCCTAGAAGCACGAAGCCGAAAGCACCAGCCTGAAGATGACGAATGAGACTTCGTCGAAATGTTGCCAAGACACTTCCAATTTTACGTGGGAGAAAACCCGAATAACCAAAGACCTACATACAAACACCCACGAAAACCATATATATATATATATATATATATATATATATATATATATATATATATATATATATATATATATTAAGAATTAAACTAAAAACCGAAGAGTGTTGTTTCCTGGGTATATACATACTTAATAGATAAAAGACGACCACCAGGAAGTAAAAGCAACCAAGTATTTAATAGATAAATAACCGAGCTTTCGATGGCTGTATCACTGCCATCATCGTCAGAGTGTAAAAGCCAGGGGGTGGGGAAGCTTGCTTATGAGTGCAACCGCGCCCGCATTCGGCTCATAGACCTTGCTTTTACTTCCTGGTGGTCGTCTTTTATCTATTAAGTATATATATATATATATACTTAATAGGTAAGCCCTGATGATGCCGGCAGGTGACGACGAAAGCTTGGTGTTTTTTAATTAAACTTTTTATAGTTTTAACTACCCTGGTGCTCATTTTATTTTATGAAATGTGATTGACAAAATCACAACAACTATTAGAAATATTCTCCATGCATTTAAATTGCTATAATTCTGGAAATGTGAAAGCAAGGTTTTGAATCACTATATGCGAATATACCAACTATTTATTTTACTGGAAATTTTCCAAGTGAGAGAGGAGAATTCAGGACTGCTCCTATTATTCGTGTAATACAGATATTCATCTACAAGCTTTATAAACAAACATTCTTTCTAATAGCAGTTACATCTGTTTTCTGCTAGGAATAAAAAAACAGCAAAGGCGGTGCAGGTTGTGTCTTTATAGTAGTAACACTGTGAACTAGGGCCAAAGACTGGAAATAAAATATTGAGTGTTGAGGAAAATAGTTGCAATATATGGAGTCCTTTGCACTCCCTTCAGAAGGACCTAACAGCTGTTTGACTGAACTGCTATTTGCTGTTCACTTACTCACCATGCAGGTAACTAAATGCCTTTCCTGATATTTTACTGAAAAGCAGCAAATTTCTTTTTCAGCACATAGGACAATGACCAGCAGTTCTTACAGAATAAAAGAAAAAAAATATTTTTTTAATATGTCAAGTTCTACATAACAGGGAAGACCAAGGAACTGCAATCACACAGATTTCAGGACAGTGCCTATAATGCTAGTTCTGGGGTGAGAACAGAAAATTGAAAACTGTAAGAGTAAATCCTCACCTAGACTGACAATGAGTTAATTAAGGTGGAATCTATGAAATTTTTCTTCCCACAATTCTCACATCTGGATTGTGTTGTATTTTCTCACCTCAATTGCTCTTCTCCACTCTGCCTTCCTTCCCACACCACAGAGGTTTCAAAACAGCTCTTATAATTGTAAATGCACTGGACATATCAGTCCTATTGGGGATTAGAAAACCATTAAAATCTCACTGTTCCAGAAAGCCTTCGGGTGCTGATTTAATTCTATGGTACAGTTACAACTTATTATATATAAACTTCAAATTTTAGAAGCTGGGCAGGTATGCCTTCCCTTTTTATATATCTTCCCATACTGGACAGTTTTGGGGATTTGTATTGGTCTGGGCTCATGACTACCACCCTTGAGGAAGGGGGGTGTATAATTTTAAATGTAATAGTTATTGACTAGTTTCATTCTTTGTTTTAAATACACATTTTATTGGTTTTTTTTAATTTTAACATCAAAGTGCTCAGGAAAACATTGTGGTGAAAGGGTAATCAATCATAGCAAAACAAGTCATATATATATAACTAAAATTAATACCTTAAAAAAATTCCCCCCTCTATTTCCTCACATGATATAACAAATTTAGTTTAATCTATTTCTTCTTAAAATTCTATCAATCCACAGAATCATCCCTACTATTACATCTACATAAATCACTCCTGCTTTTAAGCTCCACTAATTTCAATTAAAATATTCCAACTGATCTTAAACAAACATATTAATAAAATTTTGGGTATCCCTTCTACAACACACATAATATTCCAAGAATAACATTCTAATATTTTCACATATATTCCATCTCTTAATTTAATACATCATTAATTAATACCCTTTCTTCTCTTATGATAGATCTCTCTAATTCTTCTGCTATTACAAAATAGTTTTCTATATAAACAGAGTAAAAAAAAACAAAACAAAAATCATTTCAACCTGTTAAGTAAAATTTAACTCTCAACCAAATTAACTATCATATCTAAGACAAACATATTATTACACCAATTATCTTACTGCTTTCATTTACTCAGTTAGATTGTCAAATCAATCCAAATTTCTAAAGCCTTTTTAACCAAATAATTAAAATTTTAAATCACATTTTTAAATCTAACTCTGGCTTTTTTTCTATACCAAGCTGGTTTCTGTAATGTCGCATCCATGTCATCAAATCTCAGTATTTGAGTACTAATGTTTATCAACAAATCGATCTGATCAAAATTCTCTTCCCCTTCTTCCAGTATCATATAAGCAATGTAGTCCATTTTATTCTATATTATAATTTCAGCTTGCTTATCCAAGTTGTCATAACTTTCAATCAATCGCGTCTGGCTGTCAATTCCTGTTGATTTTGGCAATGGGAGAACTTCACTTATAGTCATTTTTTGATCTTCAAAGTTCTGGATTTGTACATAGACTTGTGAAATATCCTCCTCTGTAGTAGTTAGTTGATTTATAGAGTAGTTATTTAAAGTCTCAATCTGGGATTTGGGGTCCAGAATTTTTCTAAAGTTCAATTGATCAGTGAGTTCTTCCATCTCAAATTGTGTACACTGTTGCATATAAGCTTCTTCTTGGCCTGTAGATTGGCCATTTAAGATTTGGGGCTCAGCTTGTGATTCTAGAAGATGGTCTTTAATTTTTCTCCATGACTTCATCTCCTCTGTCATTTCCAATATTTTTTCCAATATCATCTCATAATCCAGTCCAGAATTCAATTGATCAGTAACTTCTTCTTCCATCTCAGATTGTGTATACTGTTGCATATAGGCTTCTTCTTGGCCTATAGGTTGATCTTTTAAAGTTTGAGTCTCAGCTTGTGGTTCTGCAAAATAACCTTTAGTTTTTCTCCATAACTTCATCTCCTCTATCATTTCCAATATTTTTTCCAATATTAGCTCATAGTCAAGCTGTGGGTAAAAGTCTTCTATTTCCACAGTAAAAGAGTCTTTTAATTTTTTTGTGGAAACTATATTTATTAAGAGTCCATATACATTCGCCTCCACAATTTTTAAATCACAAACACAACCCACAGCTGTTTCCAAGCCTTTATCTTTTCTTCTTATTAATTCCTGAAGTAGTGTTCTCCAAACACCAAAGACATTAGAATTGCAGTAAATATTTTCGCCACAAGCTGTCCTCAGTAAGCTATAGAAAGCTTTTTCTTTGCACGTTAAAAGCCTTTATCTCATTAAGAAAGACAACAAAAGAGACAGAAAAAAGCAAATATCTTCAGTATAGTAAGTAAAGTAGTGCTCTAAATTAGGAATCTTTCCGAGGATGCCCAATATCCAAAAGGTTCAAAATATAATAAGTGCTAATCTGTAGTTTTGTTTAAAGTATTTTTTCCCCCAAACAGACAGAAACTGCTTTCTTAGAACAGGGAAGTCATCCAAAAAGCAAGCTCTTTGCAGGAAAAATAGTTCAGAATGGAGAGAGGGCGGGAAGGTCTCACCCGGATTCATCACGGTGGTTCTTTATGCTTAGATGATTTTCTGACTTCAGCTAGCACAGTGAAGTGATTGTCCTGACTAGTTGCATTCTTATTGGGACTCTTTAGTATCCATCTGATTGTTGGAGGAAGAAGAGCTGAAAGTGCTCTTTGCCTTCTGTTGCATGAGAATTGCAACTGTAGGTCCAGCATTGCAGGAAGCAATGAGAGGCCTTCATCCTGGGAACTGTAGGAAGAGAGCTGGGTTGACTACGGCCCTTTTCTTTGCCCTTGTTTTGAGACCTAATGTACAACTTGTGTCCTGAATAATTTTACTCAAAGTCCAATATAAAATTCAGAGGGGTATTGCTGGACAATGATAACATATTTCATATTAGAGAAAGATCATGTGAAGGTGTCTCTCATCTTGTGTGTATATGTGATAGTGCTGTTCAGGTAGATATTGGGGGGGAATAGATGTTTGGGTTTCTTGCAGGGTCTGGTTCCCCTGATGACATCATTGTCCTGCTGTTTCTTGTTTCTTATAAGACTCTGCTTTAGTCCTGAGAAAATGCTGTGTCATTGTTCAATATAGGTGGTAGCTTATTAGTAAGGGGTTTGAATAGTTTAAACTTTGAGTTGTAGATGGCTATCAGTAGTATTTTTTTCTGTCTTTTAATAAGGTCCTCCCTAGTGATGAGAGCTGGACACCCCATCCCCACCCCAACAAAGAAATAATCTAGGAACACCCCAACTAAACTGGGTCAACAGTAGCCTGAGGCTAAATGGCAAATACTTGACACACACAATGAGGAACCAGCTAGCAACAATCAGGACACAACAATAAAGTAATTAACACCTTTCAGGCAGGATTAGCAAAGAAATTTAACCAACAATAGTCACTGACCAACAAATCAGAAAAGGCAGATTCAAACTCACCAATCAGAAATGACAAATTTGGAAACCACAAAAAGGTATAAAACCTCTGTTTAAAGATCATTCTGTCTAGCTAGCCAGGGACTCAAGCTGAATTGTCACTCAACTTTGATCCTCGTGATTAAACCTCTCTTTCCGGTAGCTGGCTTCACGATCTATTTCTTCCACACTGCGCCGTCAAGGAGAATCCCAGCTGGAAGAACCGAACGGGGGGGGAGTCCCTCCCATCAATCTGGCGACCACGAAGGGACTTCCAGCTCACCCAGCCACCGGACTGGGCCCGGAAGAGTCATCACCCAGCCGGCAGCGGATGCTTTGATCCGCGGGGAAGCCTCATCGGACCCTGCCCGGTCGGCATCGGGTAGTAAAGGGAGTTTTTGAGTCTTACGCTCGAACAGCTACCAGGAAAGAGGGTAAGTGCCACCAAATTTAAATCTATTAGCTTAAAGGGTCTGGGGGAACAAAAGGAAGAATGCGTGAGTGTGTGTGTGAGGCATCCTCCTCTTAGAATCAGCTGGAGCTCACTCCCTCCATGTGCCCTCTAGCCGCACCCCGACCTGCTGCTAGCTCTACTGGAGCCATGACCGGCGGGATTCGGGAAAGCAAGGGAGCTTGAAAGCATCGGAGTGTGAAACCTTCTGAGGAGAGAGGAGGACCGAGCGGGAAGAGAAAGAGAGAGAGAGAGAACTCTAGTCTGGGCAAGTCAGGACCCCTTCCGCCTGTAAATATTTAAACAATAGCCCCGAGAAGGGAGCAGCCACTTACCTCCGAGAGCAAGTGAAGGTGCCCACGGACATTAGAGGCATCCATAAACAGTGGTGTGAAGCCGGCCGGTCAAAGAGTAGCCCGTACCTTCTAACAAGGAAATCGGAAGTGTCTCTGCAGACCCCTTTTTGGTCTGAAAACGCGGCAGGATCCCTCAGAGGAGCTGTCCCACAAACTCTGTGAGGGATCCAGAGTCTCCATGAGTCCCATTTTTACTGGACTCACAAAGAATCGTGGTGGAGGAAAGAAGTCTCAAAAGGAGACTTTGACTTTAGCGTCAAGGGAAAATCCCATCATATAAGAATGGGAGGTTCCAATTCAAGGGCTGAGGTAGGTTTCCCAGTTGAAAGCTTGCTCGAAGCCTGGGACAGGAATCAGCTTCCTGTCCAGGCGGGAATGAAAAAGAAATGATTAAAGGAATTATGTAGGAAATGGGCTTTGCTTAAAGATGACCGCGGAAGACAAATTTGGCCCGAAGGTGGCACCCTAGAAATCAGAACACTAAAAGCACTTAGGTCAAGGATAGAACCAACCCAACTGGGGTTGGGTATTGCTGGGCTGAACTGTCCAGACAGAGGAACCCGATCCAAGTCAACTTGGACCCCCAGCCTCCCTTAGATAACCCTGAACCGACCTTCATGGCCCCCCTGTTAAACAGGCCCATACCCAGGTGACAGAGGGGCCAGACTGAACACATTTTAACCCACACCCCTTTCTCTCCGTCTGATTTGGTCATTTGGAAGAAGGATACTCCCACCTTCCGAGCTGACCCCCAGACTGTTATAGAAACCATAAAGTCTATTGTAGACACTCACAATCCGTCTTGGGCAGACATGACCCAGCTGCTACACGTGTTTCTGACCAAAGATGAATTGATAAAACTTTTTGAAAAAACAGAAGAGATAGCCCGGTGTCCCGTAATACCCATGCCTGGGCAAATAGCCCCTGCCAGGGTAGCCTGGCCTCTCAACCGCCCAGATTGGGATTATAATAATCAGAACCACTGGGACAACTATACTAGGATGAAAATCAATTTAATGGAAGCCCTACAGGAAATAGGGAAAAAGCCCCTCAATTGGGCTGAGTTCCAAAAGACCACACAGAGGGACAAAGAGACTCCTGATGCCTTCTGGGTCCACCTCTTAGAGGCCTTAACTGCATATGCACACTTAGACATAGGCTGCTTAAAGGATAAGAACATTCTTGCAGCCGCTTTCATTAACCAATCTGCAAACGATATCCGGAGACATTTCCACAAGATAGTCTCCAACTGGTCCACTTTAGATGTTTCGGAGTTGCACAGGATCGCGAACTTCGTATTTGACCAGAGGGAAAGGTTAGCAGAAGAAGAGAGAGAAAGGAAGGAAGTGGAACAAGAAAGAGAAAAAGAGAAAAGACACAGGACGGAAAGGAGAGAGGACTTACAAGCTTTTGCTATGATAAATAGGGAAAGTGGGAGAAGATATCATAAACCTACCTCAAGGGAAGCAATGTGCCGGCGATGCGAGGTTGAGAGACAACCCTTTTGCCGGCATTGTTTCCGTTGTGGTAGGGAGGGGCATCGGATGAGACACTGTAGGGAGGAACCGGAGAGGGAGACCTGGAACCAATGTCACAAACCAAGGCCCCCCTTTCCAAGGACGGCCCCTCATCATCAGAATGAGGGAGGGGACCGGAGTATGCCCCGATGGGGACAGTCAGAACACGATCTAGCCTGACTAGAAATTGATTATAAGGCCACATTTCAGGGGCTGGCTATTCCCTTAAAGGGCGGCCCCAATGGAGAACCTTTGTTGACAATCACAGTAGGAGGAAAGGCATATGAATGCCTCATTGATACCAGTGCCACCTCCTCCCTTCTCACAAAGGTCCCCTTTAAGGAATCCATAATACCTGGAGCCAAGGATAATGTAATGGGGGTTGAAGGAAAACTTATCCCAGTCGAATTTACAGATAACTTGAAGGGAGAAGTGGGCCCCTTCTCCTTAGAACACCCATTTACTGTTTGTCCTCAATCACCCTTATCTCTCCTGGGCAGGGATTTACTTTGCAAACTTAGAGCAACCATTAAATGTACCACCAGAAGGGCTCCACTTAGACATCCCAGTCAAACGGGCACATTTTTCTATGGTATGTTCAACCGGCAAGGAGATCCAGCTGCCTATGGATCTCCAAAGCTTGCCAGCCTCTCTGTGGGGGTGGGACCCAGCCAAAGTAGGGCTGTAAAAGCGGCTACCCCAGTTACGATCCAAGTTAAGCCAGGACCACCACCATGTATTCCCCAGTACAAGATACAACCGGAAGCGATAAAACCAATTCAAAAACTGATAACAGCATACTTAGAGCAGGGGGTGCTGCGTAAATGCACTTCCCCTTGCAACACCCCAATCTTCCCGGTTCGAAAACCAAAGGTAGACAGTGAAGGGAACCCCATTTACCGCTTTGTGAATGATATGAGGGCCGTGAACAATCATGTAATACCCAGAGCACCAGTAGTACCAAATCCGGCTACTATAATTACCGAAGTGCCGGCGTCAGCCACCCATTTCACAGTAATTGATCTCTGCGCAGCTTTTTTCAGCATCCCTGTGGACCCTGCCTCACAATACCTCTTCGCTTTCACATGGGATAAGCAACAATACGCCTGGATTCGATTGCCGCAGGGCTATACGGAATCCCCCACTTTGTTTTCACAGATTTTAAGGGAAGACCTAACTTCCATCCTCCTACCATACAAATCCACACTTATCCAATACGTGGATGGTCTACTGTTAGCTTCAGAAACTGAGGAAAGCTGTAGGGCAGATACCTACCACTACTGAAATGTTTGGGGGGAAAAGGGCATAAAGCGTCCCCTTTTAAGTTACGGTACTTAAAAAGGGAGGTGTCCTATTTAGGATATATTATTGCTCCTGGGGTCCGAAAATTAGCATCTGAGAGAATCGAGACCCTCCTAAGAATAAAGCACCCGCAAACGAAACGCCAGGTGTGCGCCCTATTAGGGGTCTTAGGATTTTGCCGACCATGGATACCAGCCTTTGGGGAATTAGCAAAGCCTTTAGTCCAACTAACAAAAAAGGATCAACCTGATCCTATTGAATGGACGAAGGAACTGGCCATTACCCTAGAGAAAATAAAACAAACCCTAGCCTCAGCCCCAACTCTGGTTCTCCCTAATTATACAAAACCTTTTTTCCTTTTCATCCACAAATCCAAAGGTGTAGGTTCAGGGGTGCTGGTGCAGAGATTCGGTCCAAACCTTAGACTGGTAGCCTATTATTCAGTCCAACTAGACCCGGTAGCCAGAGGAACCGTTCCATGCCTGAGAGCCATGGCCGCTACGGTAGAGCTAGTTAAGCGATCAAAGGACCTGGTTTTAGGGTATCCCCTCACTCTGAAGGTCCTCCATGATGTGTTTGCAATACTCTTAAAGTCGCAAACTCAGGCATTTACCCAACAACGCCTGGCCCAATACGAAGCAGAACTATTCACTTCAGAAAATATTTCCTTTGAACGCTGCAACACACTTAACCCAGCTACACTGTTGCCAATTAACCTGACAGATGAAGCATTACATGACTGCTTGAACCTAGTTCAGGACGCCGAGCTGCCACGTCCTGACTTAACAGATGATTCCCCTCCCAAACCCAGACCTAGAATTATTTACTGACGGCTCTTCCTATCTTCTGGATGGGACCCGCATAACAGGAGCAGCGGTTGTCTCCCTGCATGAGTCAGTCTGGGCTTCCCCCTTGCCTTTCCACTACGGCGCTCAAGCAGCCAAGCTCATTGCATTGAAAAAGGCATGCAAAATAGCCGAGAACCAGTCTGCCAATATATATACAGACTCCAGGTACACTTTTGGGGTCTGCCATGCGACCGGTGCCCTTTGGAAACAGAGAGGGATTTTCACGTCCAGCGGCCAGCCAATTGCTCACGTGGACCTCATATCTGATCTGTTAAAAGCTATCCGCCTGCCCTCATCCCTAGCAGTCATCCATTGCAAAGCACACCAAAGGGATGATTCAAGGGTTACAAAAGGGAACCACTTTGCCGACGCCACAGCTAAGTGGGCTGCCACTCAACCCCTGAAAGCATCTACCATGCTCCCCACATTACAATTAAGACCAACTGTACAATACCAAGATTTGCTGAGCCTGGGGAGGGAAAAGCATGGGAAGAAAAATGCGAGGCAATATATAGAGAAGGATGTTGGTGGGTCCCGGGTGGGAGACCCATAGCCCCTAGACATCTGCTACGGCTGATCTGTCAACAGATACACTCTAAGGGGCACTGTGGGACAGGCAATGGTAGATGCCATAAGGAGAGTATGGTACGTCCCGGGGGTCTATAGTGAGGCCACCCGTATAGCTAAAACCTGTCAGACATGCCAAGCAAACAATACATCCTCAAGGAAAACCACACACACAGGGGGAAGACCATGGGCCCAACGCCCCTTTGAAAAACTCCAGCTGGATTACATTCAGCTCTCTAAGAGCAACAGTTTCCAATATGTGCTAGTCTGCAGGGACCAGCTGACACATTGGGTGGAGGCTTATCCGTGCCACCATGCCACAGCTCTGGAAACTGCCAGACACCTGCTAAAAGAACTTGTGCCCAGGTTTCGAGTCCCAAGTGTTTTAGACATGGACAGGGGCACACACTTTGTATCACAGGTAATCACGCATGTTCTCCAAGCATTGGGTATCAGGCAGGACCTGCATGCACCAGGATACCCCAGTTCCTCGGGGGGGGGGGGTGGAAAGGCAAAATAGAGAATTAAAGACTCTCCACCCCAACAAAGGCAAACTCTGTCAGGAGACCCACCTGCCCTGGCCCCAAGCATTACCATAACATTGTTCCATCTGAGAACCCGACCAAGGCGAGACATAGGCATCTCCCCCTTCAAACTGCTGTTTGGTCGACCACCTGACACACTCAAAGGTCTGGACCCCCAGTCCCTCTGCTTGGAGAAAGGGGAGGTAGTCTTATCATCCTATCTTACAACTCTGCACCAGAGACTCAGAGAACTGTGGAAGCAAAGTGCCTTGACACAGACTCTACCGTTAGAAGAAAATCTACACCATTTTGAACCAGGGGACTGGATTTGGATAAAATCATACAGCCGGAAGTCACCACTGCAACCAAAGTGGAGTGGACACTTTCAAGTTCTACTAACCATCCAGACAGTAATCAAGGTAGCTGAAAGGAATGTTTGGATCCACTGGACACATGTTAAACCGGCAGTTGTAGACGACAGCGTTGTACCTGAGACAACACCCAAGGTTCCACCTCTGAGGCTCAAGAAAAACCCAGAAACTGAAGAGTGGACACTAAAAACGTTTTTTGAAATTGAGACAAATGGGGGAGGGGATTAAGTTTACCATTGTTAGAATCTTATGTGTTATGTATATTATGTTTTTATATTTGAAATGTACCTCTGGGTTCATAGAACCAAACCTATTTCCAGAAAAGGGGAATGTGTGGGAGTATTTAGTGAAGGAAGTACTGAACACTACAGATTTTTGCCTTGCTGGAGGTAGGTCAGTGAAAGACATCTTAACCACATGCTTGATGGGGGTGGCAATAGCACCAAAAGCTATCACCAATGACACCAAATTAAGGGGACACTCATTGATAGCCTCATATTACAACATTGTTGACTGGGGAACCAGCACAAACATAAAAGACAACACCATGTACACATTACAAGTAGCAGCAGTAACCCAAGCAGCTACTTGTTTCACACTGACTGGATGCCACCAGCCTAAAGTTTCCAACTGCTACAACCTCACTAACACTGAACTGGCCTGCAACAACACCAAGGCCATCACCTTCTCATATGGCTATGTGAAACTTCCTATGGGATGGTTTCTATTATGTGGCCTGAGAGCTTATTCCTACCTGCCTGCAAATTCCACTGGGGGCCCTTGCACGTTAGGACAACTAACCATGCTGATGCCCTCCCTACAAAGGCGGCAAAGAAGGAGCTTTCACACATTACCTCCTGACTGCGATTTCGAAAACCCCCTTTCTCACAAAAACTGAATATATTGCATTGGCTGTCTCTCTAGTGGGAGTGCCAGGGCTCGCAGCATGAAACTCAAGGAATATAAACAGCCTGGCATGTACCCTAGCTAAAAGTTTAAACACCACTTCCCATGCACTGGACGCCTTAAACAGAGAACTAAGGCAAATCAGAGAAGCCACTCTTGAAAATAGAGCAGCCATTGACTACCTATTATTGAGGCACAATCATGGCTGTGAAGAATTCAAAGGGCAATGCTGCTCCAATTTATCTGACCAATTTGGGCTAATTGAACAAGATATCAAACATTTAAAAGAACTAGCACAAAACATTGGGCACAACCAGTCATCCTGGGACCTTTCCTGGCTCTTTTCATGGTTACCAGACTTCCATTGGTTGAAAAGTCTTATTGGTAGTATAATCACAGTCATAATAGGTGGAGCCCTCCTTTGTTGCCTATGCCAATTAATTCTTTAGGGTTAAAATGCCTAAAGATCTGCACAACTCCCATCAGGAGCAAGGAACAAAGCAAGAAAACATCTCTCATGATGTGCCAAATTGATCACCACTACCGTATATATGAACCAGTTGGCTAATTACTGGTACTCCAGTGATAGCCCAAAATGGGGGAATTGATGAGAGCTGGACACCCCCTCCCCACCCCAACAAAGAAATAATCTAGGAACACCCCAACTAAACTGGGTCAACAGTAGCCTGAGGCTAAATGGCAAACACTTGACACACACAATGAGGAACTAGCTAGCAACAATCAGGACACAACAATAAAGTAATTAACACCTTTCAGGCAGGATTAGCAAAGAAATTTAACCAACAATAGTCACTGACCAACAAATCAGAAAAGGCAGATTCAAACTCACCAATCAGAAATGACAAATTTGGAAACCACAAAAAGGTATAAAACCTCTGTTTAAAGATCATTCTATCTAGCTAGCCGGGGACTCAAGCTGAATTGTCACTCAACTTTGATCCTCGTGATTAAATCTCTCTTTCCGGTAGCTGGCTTCACGATCTATTTCTTCCACACTGCGCCGTCAAGGAGAATCCCGGCTGGAAGAACCGAATGGGGGGGAGTTCCTCCCATCACTAGGAATTGATCTAGCTATATTGATTTGTCTTATTCCTCTTAGTGAATAGTTCAGCCTCCTGAATGCCTAGTTTAATTCCATCAGTTGAGTAACTCTATCAAATGAATCAGAAGAAATTCATTTGTAGCACAGAGTTTGGCTATAAATGATGGATTTGGCGGTGTTTTCTGGATGAGGCTGGAAATACACTGATATGCATGATGATCTATAGATGTCCAAAATAATGTATGTATATGTAGTGTTACCTCCTCAGAGGCTGCCAGAAACCCAGGCCCTCCTGGCCCTGTCCCCTCTCATCAAACCGTGCAATGGTGTTGTCTAGGGGTTGGTAAGATGTCTCTTCCAGCTGGAGCTCATGCAGAGTTAGGAGGTAGCAGGCTCTTGTCATCAAGGAGGGGCTTCCAGGAACGAAAATAACCAGCCCTGATAGTCAATGCTATAATGATATCCAACAGCCTAAGGCCGTTATAGCAGCAGTAATTAAGGATTCCTCAGCCGTTATTCAGAGTCAAGTGGGATGGAGGAAAAACCCCAGCTCCAGACGGTAATAGAAACAACAACAGTCAGTGTGCTGTAACAATAGCTCGCCCCCCAGGGCAACTCCCCTACAAAGTCTAAAACTTGTACCTGCAACAATAGTCACAGTTCAAATAGCCTCCAGACTTTGCAACAACAGTAGCCACCACCAGTCTCTCCTCTCCTTCTGTTGCTTCTTCTCAGTCAGGTCTCGGTGTCAAAGCCCTCCCTCCCCCCTTTATTGTTAAAATCCGAGGTTAGGAGCTTCAGCCAACTCCTTTCTACACATTCCCCCATGCCTCCGTTTGAGATATCCTCATTACGAAGGAAGCAATAAAATTCCATTCTCTCTCTCTCCTCCATTTGAGATATCCTCCTTATAAAGGAAAGCAATAAAATTCCACTCCCCCTCTCTCTAGCCTCCATTTAAAATATTCTCCTTACGAAGAAAAGCAAATAAAACTTCCACTCCCTCTTTACCTTCACCTGACGAACTGCAACAGCCACTCCATCCCTTTCCTTTCCTTCCCTTTTCTATCTTTTTCTTCCGGCCACACCCAAAGCCAGCAGCAGCTGTGTCAATCTCTCCCTTCCCAACCGAGCTCCTGCAAACACTCTCAGACAGCTCTGCTACATGTATATGTGTATGTATGTAATGTATGTATATATGTAGTTTTACCAGAACATCAAGAAAATTGACCTGTTCTAAATATAGCTTGAAATTGAGGCTGAGGTTGATGGTAGGATGAAAGCTGTTGATGTCATAATTTGAAATTTGATGAGAGATTCATTTCCTTGAGTTCAGATAATAAAAACATCATCAATAAATCTCAAGTAAAGGAAGGACTTCAGGGAGTAAGAAATAAGAATGTGTTATTTTAAGTCACCCATGATGATATTGGCATTTCCCCCCTCCAAGATGTGTTAGAGGTAGAATCTCATCAGTAAGTCCTACAGAAGTACTTGTTTATCTTGACTTTTAGTTATTGTTTCTTGAACCCTTTATTTTTTTATACCTTATTTATTTTATTTTATATCATCGTATTTCAATACTTCACCTATCACATAACCCCAAAATTTGCCCTTGGACTCAAAGATTCCTGGTGTTATGAGATAAAGAGATATATAACCAACTCTGGAACTCTGAAACTAGTCAAGGTAGCCAAATACAGTAACTGAACATAAATGAGTTTCTCAGTTTACTTCTATGGAAGACTATCTCCTGGAAACCTGTGAATTTAAGAATAGAGTCAAGGCATGGGTTTTTTCTTCCTCAGTGATTTAATGAAGAATTGACCTCTTCTCTCCTAAAGAAAGAGAGCAGATTCCTGTGCAGTGATTATTTTTAGGAAAGTATTGTGACCAATAAATGTTCTACCCATCATAGAGATGGCATCTGAACCTATTCTTCCTGTAAGGACACTCCCAGTGAGTTTCTGGCTGATGAACTAAACAAAACCCTCCTCTTATGTTTTAGTTAAATATTGTCTTCTTTTCTTCCCAGACTATTATAGCTCTGAGTATTTATCAGCTATTTCTGTTTAAATTGACAACCTAAGAAAATATTTGATGCTCATATAGACTCTATCCAAGGGATAAAGATAAGGAAAACAGATTATTTTCATTGAACTCCTATGCCAGGACGATGATGTGAAAGCAGCAATCTTGGAATTTAGGCCAGCCCAAATCATAAACAGAATGTTTCCCCTCACTTATCCATAGATAGTTTTATCCATTCTTAATAACAGCATTAACCCAAGAAGATAGGATGCTAAAGGCTCTGTTCATTTTTCGCTAAGCAAGTTGCTTTCCTGTCATCTCTATACCATTGATCTTGTGCAGATTAATTGGTTTCCTAATACGAATGACAGAAAAAGATCCCCATTGTTCTTCACCAATTAATTTGCTCCATCAATGCTATTAAAAATGAGTCCCTTTTTGTAATCTTTTGGAATTTCCCCATTCAAGTGTTTATTGATCTAGATATGAGACTTCTTTTAGACAATATTGCAACAGCTTATTCATTCAAAAATGCTTGTCCAATTTGGACAGCTGCCACACTTCCTCTGTCTTATCTCCATCCTTGTAGATTCAAACATTCCAACAGTGTTAGAGAAACATTGCTAGGCCTGGTCAAAACTGAACTGGTTAACTCTTACAATACAATGGCCAAAATGGATAGGCAGAGATTTTGTCTAAAATTGAGCCTTAAACTATGGAATTAATTTATGAGACAATTATTGTCAATAATTGTCCTTCCACCATTCAATACAACTGATGAAGCTTCCAGGATAGAAAGCGAAATGTCTTCTTCCTCAAAAAATCAGTCCAGTTGCCTTTTCGAAATAAAAATCACGTTTGATACAACCATGGCCCCAATAAACAAATACTGAATTCAACCATCAACCTGATTTTAGTGATGATCCTGTTGGTAATATTTATCATCTAATTTATCCTAATGTTTTATTTCCTCAAGTTTCTCATTGGCACACTATGACCTGGGTCTTTCTACTTTTTACTTTTTCAAACAGATCCTCAAAGATTTCCAACAATATGGTCTACTACTGAATCATACTGTTCATTCAACTTACCTCAACCTATCCCCATCAAGAACACCTTCACCTTAATTGACCCAATATCATAATCAATCTTCCAGCTGACCAAGCAAGGGTCAAAAGCTGTCCTATTCCTGGAACATTGCTGACTGGAAATCCAGAATAGATGATCCATATTTTCAAACTTAGTTAGTAAATATGATTTCATTTTGTTATAGGACATATGGTCTCCAGAGCCTCCATTGCTCCAAGACTAATTGGTTCATTTTGCTGAAGCTGTTTCTGTTGATATAAGAGTACAAGGTTGAGTAGGCATTTGTATGTTTATATCAAATAATCTGCTGTCCCCAATTTCTAAAATGATGGCAGGTGAGAAAAAGGCATTAGCCTCTAAGCTAATTCACCAAGACATGATTTATTAACAAGTGTTTATTATCCTCCTTGTAAGAAGCTTTCCTCAACAAATGCCACTTTGGATAAACTGCAGAATTACCTGACAGAGCTGACCTGGTTATCCAAAATCTAGGTCCTATTAGCAAATGTCGGCTACAGCCTTATTGACAAAGTTCTTTTATTGAGTTCAACAGCCATGTTTCTTAACCAAAAGGCCAGAAGTAAGGATATCACTCTAGAGATCAAAGCCTGAATTTAGCAAGATGACTACTGATTAGATGGTCTCACAAAATGTCAAGAATGACCCAACCACTTCTGCCTCATATGAGCTGCAAAAGCTCCTGATTGAGAACTCAAACTCTACAGAGGTTTTTGCTATGTTTAACACAATGATACACAAGTTTGACGGGTAACTATCCATACATCAGCTTAGGTAAACCTCCATACTCCAGGCAGAAAATCTGGTTCAAAGTTATAAATCCAGTAATTGACCTGTCACCAGGAATGGATTTCTAGATCTTAAGGGAAGCTGTAAAAACCTAATGAAAAGGAAGAAACAAATACACGAAATAACCAGCAGTTACCTTTCCAAATCACAAGAGATAACAATCCTAGTCTGTTTTGGAAGATGGTAAGCACCTCAACTAATAGGTCATGCTAGCCAGAAGGTATGATTTCATTAAAAAGTTGGTAAAGTTGTATAGCCAATTATAGAGATTCCCCTTCCATCAGCTTTTCATTTCAGCCTTGCTAGATAACATTCATCTTTGACCACCAGTCTCCTAGATGAACACCAACAAATTGACTAATCACAGGCCCTTGGCAGTGATTTTATACTCACTGAATTGTTGAAAAATGTTTTTGACAGGTGATCTCCTCCTCTGGCCTCCTTATTTATCCATATTAATGATACCTTTCAAATGCCTGAAGACTGAAGCCATTATATTACTGTTCCACTGTTTTAAAAAAACTAATAACAAGGAACTTTCTAGTAACCATTCCATAAGTCCACTTACTATTCCAGTAAACCCCATAGCTGCTTCCTATGTTACAAGCTTCTCAATTAGTTAGAACAGGAGAAATTCCTAATTGAAGAAAAAGTAGACTTTAAGGAAAGCAGATCAACCATGAATGAATGTGCCACCCTGCATTTTTCCCCCCAGAGAAATATGGAAAACATTTCTACTTCTTATATGCTGCTTTTATAGACCTAAAAATCTTCATTTTATTTCATATGCGGAGAAGGTCTCTGGTGGAAACTGGTTCAGGCATCTATAGACTTATACACTACTCCAGGGGTTTTCAAGCATGGCTCTAATATGACTTGTGGACTTCAACACCCAGAATTCCTCAGCCAGCATGCCTGGCTGAGGAATTCCAGGAGTTGAAGTCCACAAGTCATAAAAGGGCCAAGTTTGAAGGCCCCTGCACTACTCTGTTTAATCAAGATGCTGCATGCTAATATTGTCACTGTCAGAATCCAATTATATTTCATTTCTAGTTATCAACTAAAGAAAACCCCACTTCTGCCTTCCCTGGATTCTGTCATATGATGAAGGGAAGGGGGTGAACAAAGGGGCTTTATGGCTCTCACTTCCTTCAGTATACTTCAAAGAGACTGAATGTGGATAGCATCAAAAAGG
The DNA here is from genome assembly GCF_016545835.1 of Crotalus tigris. Lineage (NCBI taxonomy): Eukaryota > Metazoa > Chordata > Lepidosauria > Squamata > Viperidae > Crotalus > Crotalus tigris. Next base: position 9,699 of record NW_024097081.1, on the reverse strand, counting down.
CCTAATCATAACAAAGGGGGCTATTACCTTTCATGTAGTTTTCTCTGAAGTCTCCATCCAGCCGGCAGTAAGAAAAAGGGGGTAGGAATGTAATGCCTGAGACTGTCGCTGGAAGTGGGGGGTGATTGGGTGGGGCTACTGAGAAACCTCTTAAAACCTTGAATGGAAGAGCTTGGACCCCAAGTCCTGTCTAGAACGCCTGCAACCATTTTCTCTTAATAAAGGATGCCTGTTGTAAGAATTATTCCAATAGTTCTGTCTTCTTAAGATGCAAAGTGGGGTGGGTCCTTACATTAGGCAGGACTTGCAAAATCCTGGAAGGGAGACCCTTGCTGGGGGATTTTGCAAAAAATTACCATGTCAGACAATGAAGCAAGAAAGGGGGAAAACTCCCTGGAAAGAGAGCCGCTGACCCAATTGGAACCTTGCCAGATGTTGGGAACCGAGAGGTCAGATTCCTCAGGAGAAGAAGTGGTGGAGACACGGGACCACAAGCCTCGCTGGTCAATGGGCGTTGGAAAGAAAAGTGAGTGGGGAAAGGAATCAAGAAAGGTGACCCTGAGACGGGGGCCCAAGCAACCAGAATGGAAGAAGGAGATGGAGAAATCCCTGCACGCAAGTAAAGAGGGAGAAAACTCGGCACCGTACTCAGACTGGATCCTAGAGAAAGCTATTGACCTGATGAAGAGAACTCTCAGCTCCCTAGCTCCTGGAGCCGCAAAGGGAGAAACACCGAGGGGGAAGTGGAACCTGCAACCCCGGGGACATCTGCTAATCCAGTAGTCCCCACCCCCTTCTGAACCACAGATGGCGATCTGGACAGAAGACACTACCACCAACAACGGAGGCACCGATCCATTCCAAGACGTCCGCCGTTGGAGGTGAAATTCAAAGGGGAGCCAACATGCTTGGGGTTTTTCCTAACCCAAGTCCTCAGCTACATGGAGGAATACGGGAGGGACATCCCCAGCGACAAAGCCCACATCCGGATCGTGCAATCTGCCCTGGACGGACCGGCTGCAGATTGAGTGGTGAACTTGCATGACTCCAATGCCCCAGAACTCAACGACTTCAACCATTTCATGTCCTCTCTGAGAAGACGATTTGAAGACCCCCTGGCTGATCGCAAAGCCCGCGAAAGGATAAAAATGATGAGGCAAGGAAAACGCCCGGTGGCTGAATATACACAAGAATTCCGGGCCATTTCCAAAAAACTGAACTGGCCAGAAGACATCCTCCTTAGTCATTTCAAAGACGGACTAAATTATGACCTTTATAATGACTGCCTGGCCCGAGGGAACCCACACCAACTTGAGGAATGGTACATCTTGGCAGAGGAGGCAGAAATAGACATATTGAAGAGACACCACCGAGAAAAACAATGGAGCCGCCCACTACCTGAGTTGACACACGAACCAGTGAAAACATTGGTTACAGCCAAGAAGCAAATGGGGTGTTTCAAGTGCAGAAGAGAAGGGCATCGAGCTGTAGAATGCCGCTCCAAAGCCCCCCAGCACAACCCAGACAGATTCCCAATCAGCAAATCCAGAAAGTCTTCAGCTAAGCCAAAAGAAACTGCCATGAGAATGATGGAAATTGCAGAACCCCCCACCTCTGCTCATCAGGGGGAAAGAACTCCAGCCTACACCGAAGGGCATGTGGACGCCTAAGATGACAGCTCGGAGAGCGAACCCCTGGTAAGTGGATGCATTGCACCCATCTTCAAGACAGTGACTATATTAATTCCCCCCATGCCCAAAGCCGTGAAGGTGAAAGCCTTAATAGACTCTGGCTGCACCCGCTGCCTCATTAGCCCGAAACTAGTGAGGAATGTGGGCATTCCATCGAGGAGACTGGAACAACCAATCTCATTTGGCCAGTTAGATGGATCCATAGCAGGAGTGCCAGCTACCCTATCCACTCTACCAATACACCTCTCCCTGGACAAACATGAGGAGGACATAACGTTTGTGGTGACCCCAGGCATGGAATGCCCAATGATCCTAGGGATGGAATGGTTAAAAAAATGGAACCCCTAGGTAAATTGGAGGATGGCAGAAATCAAATTCCCGAAGGGGGACCCTATGGACTTAAAATCCCAAGGGAGGCTACCAGAATCAAGAATAGAAAAAGCATCCATAGGAGAGGAAAAGGGACTAACAGAAATAACAGAGGAATACAGAGACCTTGCTGAGGTTTTCAGTGAGGAGAGGGCAAATGAGCTCCCCCCACACCGACCCACAGACTGTGCCATTGAATTCAAGCCTGGAGAAAACTCCCGAAGCCCAGATTATACTCCGTGAGCCCAAAGGAGAAGGAGGAAATGGAAAGATTCATTAAAAAAAAACCTAGAGAGAGGGTTCATTGAGCCAGCCAAGCCTAAAGTGGCTGCCCCGGTCCTCTTTAGAAAGAAGAAGGATGACTCTTTAAGCTTATGCGTGGATTATAGGGCCCTGAATACAATCAGTGAAAGCAACCTATACCCTCTGCCCCTCATGAAAGACATGCTGTCACACCTCTCGAAAGGGAAATTTTTTTCTAAACTAGACCTAAGGGAAGCTTACTATCGCGTGAGAATTAAGGAAGGGGATGAATGGAAGACTGCATTTAACTGCCCCATGGGGTGCTATCAATTCAAAGTCTTGCCATTTGGATTACAAGGGGGCCCTGCAGTCTTTATGCAATTAATCAATGACGTTCTAAGGGAGCACCTGTTTAAGGGGGTCCTTGTTTACTTGGACGACATTCTTATCTTCACTGAAACAAAAGAGGAACATGTCAACCTTGTCAGAGCGGTTTTAAAGAAACTGCGAGCCGCCCACCTATATGCCAAACTCTCAAAATGCGAATTCCATCAGGAAAGGATAGACTACTTAGGTCATTGCATATCCCCCCAGGGCATTGAAATGGACCCAGAGAAGGTCAGAGCAGGATTAGATTGGGCACCACCCCACACAAGAAAGCAACTACAAAGTTTCCTGGGCTTTGCAAACTTTTACTGCCAATTCATCCCCTCATTTGCCCAGATAGCATCCTCAGTAAAACCTAGCCAGCCACTAACATGGACAATGGAGTGCCAAGCAGCGTTTGAGAGACTAAAGAGACTTTTTTCTGCCAAACCAGTACTAAGGCACCCAGACATGGACAAGCCCTTCGTAATACAGGCAGATGCAAGTGATGTGGCAGTGGGGGCTGTTCTATTACAAGAAAACAATGAAGGGGTATTGCAACCCTGTGCATATACATCCAAGAAACTCACAGAAACAGAACAGCGCTGGCCCGTATGGGAGAAGGAGGCATACAGGATACGTTGGGCATTACTCACGTGGTGACAGTTCCTGGAAGGCAACAAAATCCCCTTCCAGGTGTGGACTGATCACAAAAATTTGGAAGCCCTAAAAAGGCCCAGGAAACTCAATCCCAAACAAGCTTGCTGGTCCCAGCATTTTCACCAGTTCCAGTTTAAGCTCAAACATTTACCAGGGAGAAAGAACTTCCTGGCAGATGCATTATCTCGCATGCCCCAATATAACAGCACGCGAGCCACAGACTCTAAACCAATGATGGCAGAGTCACAACTGGCAGCACCAGTAAGTACCACAACCCAAGCTAAATTAAAACCACAACTGGACAGCCAAACTGGAATTGAATTCCGCAAAAATTTGGAAACAGATGAATGGTTCCAGAAAAACAAAAATGTGTGCACAATGAGAGACGGGTTGCCTTGGGTAGGGGAAAAGTTATATATACCAACAACCCAAAGAGTCACTTTCATGCAGCTTTGCCATGACACAAAATCAGCAGGGCATTTTGGATTTGTAAAAACTTTACACTTAATTAAGTGGCAATTTTGGTGGCCATCAATAAAAAAAGGACATGTGGCCAGCTGCCCAAAATGTGCATCTGCAAAGAGGTTGCAAGGGAAATCTCCAGGACTATTACAACCAGTGGCAAATCCCTCAGCCCCCTGGAGGGAAATAGCCATGGATTTTATAGTGGAATTGCCAGAAAGCAATGGGAATACTGTTGTCTGGATGGTCACGGACTTGTTTTCCAAACAGGTGCATTTTATCCCTTGCCAAAAGATTCCCACTGCAAAAGCCTTAGCAAAACTTTTCATCCAACACATTTACAGATTGCATGGGGCACCCCAATGCATCATCTCTGACAGGGGGGTGCAATTTATGTCTGCATTTTGGAAGGAATTTTTATCCCTCTTAGGAACCACTCAGGGACTGACATCTAGCCACCACCCACAAGGAAATGGGGGGGGGGCTGAAAAAATGAACTCCGTACTTAAGCAATATTTAAGATGTTTTCTTAGTTGCCAGCAGACCGAGTGGGCGGACTTACTCCCTTTTGCAGAAGTTGCCTACAATAATGCAGTCCACTCCAGCACAGGTTACACTCCTTTTCAAATAGCCACCAGTCAAAGTTTCAACCCCATGCCAGAATTAACCCCAAACAAACCAATGATCCCATCACTGAAAGAATGGATGGAAAAACTAGAAAACACCTGGCCAATAGTTAGAAAAGCACCAGATGAAGCTAGGCAGGCATACAAAGCACAAGCCGATAAAAAAAGGGTTGAGCCTACACCATTCATTATAGGTGAAATGGTGCACCTATCTACAAAATACCTAAAGTCCCTACAACCCTGTAAAGAACTTGGACCAAAATATATAGGGCCTTTTCCAATTAAAAGAATCATAAACCCAGTAACCGTAGAATTAGAATTACCAAAAAAATCTCAGGCAAATACACCCAATTTTTCATTGCAGCTTGCTGAAAAGAGAGCATCAGTCAGCTTTACGGTCAAAAGTCCCCACCACCACCACCTCCAATCATGGTGCAGGGCGAACAACACTTTGAAATAAAGGAAATCCTGGGCTCTTGGAGATATCATGGAGCGACTCAGTACCTAGTTGCCTGGAAACACCTCCCTGCCTCACAAAACGAGTGGGTCCATAAACGTCATGTCAGAGCCCCGAAGCTTTTAAAGAAGTTTCACACAGAATATCCTAACAAGCCTGACTAACTTTTATACCTGTTTTATTTTCTTTCAGGTGGATCTGTCTTATTTTTGAGGGGCGGGATGTCAGAATCCAATTATATTTCATCTCTAGTTATCAACTAAAGAAAACCCCACTTCTGCCTTCCCTGGATTCTGTCATACGAGGAAGGGAAGGGCGTGAACAAAGGGGCTTTATGGCTCTCACTTCCTTCAGTATACTTCAAAGAGACTGAATGTGGATAGCACCAAATAGACCTAATCATAACAAAGGGGGCTATTACCTTTCATGTAGTTTTTTCTGAAGTCTCCATCCAGCCAGCAGTAAGAAAAAGGGGGTGGGAATGTAATGCCTGAGACTTTCACTGGAAGTAGGGGGTGATTGGGTGGTGCTACTGGGAAACCCCTTAAAACCTTGAATGGGAGAGCTTGGACCCCAAGTCCTGTCTAGAACGCCTGCAACCATTTTCTCTTAATAAAGGATGCCTGTTGGAAGAATTATTCCAAGAGTTCTGTCTTCTTAAGATGCAAAATGGGGTGGGTCCTCACAGTCACATAAGTTAGATCCAATAGTAATGGCCTTCTTTCTGCAAATATTTTCATCCAGACAAAAGTGAAACAGGGATGCATCTTGCCTCCTCTTCTTTTCATTCATTCATTGTCAGTTCAATGGTCACCACTCTAACCAAAGCAGAATTTCAATCCCTATACTTAAACTACTGTATTACCTTATTTGTTTGTTTGTTTAATATGCCCATTTTCTTTACAAGGGGACTCTGGGCAGCTTATGCTAATGATACCATCATTTCTTTCTCTTGGTCTAAGTTGTTGTAGACATTAGTAGGTCATTATCAATGTTGGAATATTGATGAGCTATGTCGGTGCCCATGACTATGCTACTGTTTTATAGGTATATCTTGCTAAGGGTGAAATAGTTGTATTCAGTAAAAAAAATCACACAGTCTGGTGACAGTGCATGCTGCTTTGGCATCAGCCATGATGTTCTTGATAACTTAAAGTTCATGTTTGGCACAGGGTGCCTCAGCATCTACGATGGCTAAGGAAATGGTATAAGGGAGGTTGCCTATCAGATGTGGTGGCTTTAGGTTTTCTTTAGTGTCTTTTATGGAGTTGCCAATATTGATGGTATGATATCTGAACACTTCATATGTTCATCAAACTTCATATTCCAGTTACTTGAGACAATGGAACAGCCAGGTTGCTTGGTATTTATCCTTTGGGAAGTAGTCAGAAGATACTATTCAGGACTTATGGAAACAGGTAGTCCTCAACTTACAACAGTTCATTTAGAGACCAATCAGAATTACAAAAGTGATTTATGATCATTTTTCACACTTACAACTGTTGCAGCATCCCTATTGTCACATAATTAAAATCCAGATACCGATTCATATTTATGACAGTCGCAGTGTCCTGGTGACATGTGATCACCTTTTGCAACCTTCTGACAAGCAAAGTCAATAGGAAAGCCAGATTGACTTAACAACGATGTTACTACTATCATTTATGGTGGATAAATGATAAAGCAAAGAAATATTGGAGTAGGATTCATATTCTAATACAGAAAATTCTTAAAGTGAACCTAAAGATAAAACCAGAAACTTTTCTTTGGGGTATAATGGAAAAAGACTTGGGAAAAAAATTGGAACTTTGATGTTATATATGTTGACAGCAGCAAGACTACTTAATGCACAAAAATGGAAGGACACTTTAATCTCCACAATGGACGAACGGCTGCAAAAGTTGATGGAGTTGGCAGAGATGGATAAATTGACTGCTTTGATCAAAGAAAAAAAACATAACTACTTTTATTTCTACTTGGAAATCGTTCTGGACTTTGTGCTTGAGATGGAAAAAAATGGAACTTTGATTTTGGGTTTTACTGATTAGATAGATTTATTGTTATAGAAATGGCTAGTTTATACCATTATGTAAAAGTTGAGGTTTGATATTACTGTTTTATTCTACTGCCCAGAGGGACTTAGAAGTCAATGCCTTTTTTTCTTTTCTTTCTTCTTTTCGACACTTCTCCTTTCCCCTTTCCCTTTCTTATTTTTCCTACTATTTGCTTTCGTATTTTTGTATTTTATATTATAAACTATTTTTTTAAAAATCAACCCTGTTACTAACTTAACTGCAGTGATTCATTAAACAATTGTCTCACTTAGCAAGTAAGGTTGTCAAACAGGACAAAATTCACTTAACAAATGTCTGACTTAGCAATAGAAATTTTGGGGTCAATTGGAGTTGTAAATTGAGGATCACCTTAGGAATATTTTCATCAGAATGTGTAATTCTCACTGATATGTTGTTATGGGATCTGAGAAAATTGATGTATGTGACATTGGAAAGTTGCTTATACCATATTTTATACCAAAAGAAGGTATAAAAGGTAGGGTTATTTTGACTTTTTTTCTCACACGTCCCTCTTTCTTAGGACTGATTTTTTTTTCCTACTTTAATGGTTCATTCATTAATTCCCCATTCCCAAGTTCAGGTTCACATTCTTCAAGAGTCTGGTCCCACTGTTTCTTAGAATCACTTTAAGTCAAAACTACTTTAAGCCACTTTAAAACTAAAAAAAGATTACTTGATTTTGATAAAGGCTATCATCAAAATCGACTTAAGGCAAGACGGTTCTAACTAACAGCTATGTTGCTCAATCCTCATACGTTTATTTTCATCCACCACTGACTTGTTAAGCTAAAATTTCAAAACAAGACCTCTGTACTTTTATAAATTTAACCACTATTACTTTCTCAAATAACTTTGTTCTTTAATTCTTCATCTGATTTTGAAATCAAGGAGTCTTCTGTGATGATCATATAATAATCATCTCCATAGGGTATAATTACTAAATCCAATGGTTTTGTGATTATTTGGAAACCGCTTCTGGACTTCCTGTGTGAAAGAGGGGGAAAATGAAATTTTGGCTTTGGGTTTTGATAATTAAGTGGGTTATTTTTATAGAAATAGCTAGTGGCTATTATTTGGCATAACTGAAAAGTTGATATTGTGACTTATTATGTATAATACTGCAACCAAAAAGTTGGAAATCACTGATTTTTGTTTCTTTTTTCCTTTTCTCCCTTCCCTCACTTTATTTCTTCTTTTCCCTTTCCTGTTTTGCCATTATCTTTATTTTTATTTGTACTTTTAAAAAAAACAAATATATATATATATATATATATATATATATATATATATATATATATATATATGTATGTAGGTCTTTGGTTGTTTGGGTTTTCTCCCACGTAAAATTGGAAGTGTCTTGGCGACGTTTCGACGAAGTCCCATTCGTCATCTTCAGGCTGGTGCTTTCAGCTTCGTGCCTCGAGCAGCAATGTGTGGTCTTAGCTGTTTCTTCCTTTTAACTGCCAGTGGGGGTATGAACTGATTGGGTGGGAGCTTGGCTGTGTTCTGATTGGGTGGAGGTGTGTTCTGATTGTTTAGGGGCTTGGCTGTGCTCTGATTGGCTGGGGGGTTGGCTGTGCTCTGATTGGCTGGGGGGTTGGCTGTGCTCTGATTGGCTGGGGGATTGTTCTGTTTGGTTGTGCTCAGGTTAGTCTGAGTTGCAGAGGGATTCAAGATTTTGGGCTGCCCTGCCATTCCTTGGCTTCGCGTTCGTGGTCGTGCTTCCTCTTCATGGAGGGTGTCAGTTTGCTTCATGCTAAATCCATTAAGTAATTAATTAGAAAGGGAGAAGAAAGATAGAGGGAAAGAATGGTCAGAAGTTTGTCTACATAAAGTTTGCCTTAAATCTGAGAATATTATTTCCTTTATTATCAAGGGCCAGTGGTAAGGAAACAATTCTTCCCCAGTATTAGGTACTAACAACTAGCTTTTTGAAAAATAAGCAATGTACTCTATTTCAACACTGTTTCCAAATGACCATCAGCAAACACCCTTCACTCTGTTCTTAAGATCTATTTTGTTGCTTTGGAAATAACAGTGCCATAACTTGCCAAGAAACAAGGATAAAATCAGAGCACATCAGTAGCCTTTATGTGTTCCCTTGAACTTGTTACAGTATTGAATCTGTTATGTACTTTTTATATATCTATAGAAAAAGAGATCCAACAGTTTCTGGTGAAGGAAAAATGGAATATGGGGTATAAAATTTAAAAAAAAGAAAGCACATAAGATTTGGTGCAACTCTGAGACTTACAAGGAACTTGCAGAGTTCTTTATCTTTGTAAAATTTGTATAGAGGTAGACACATTTCCACTGATGTTATTCATCTTTGTTTTTTCATGGCAGTCATGGGGTTTGGAAAACAAAGGTTTCTTTGCCCTTGACACACAGGCAACTTTTTTCAATTAAGCACTTTCTAGGTGCCGTTTGAAATTATTTTTATGTGGGAAAGTTTAATAATTGTGGGGTGGTTTTCTGTATCCAACAATTCCCTATGCATAATATGTGTTTTTTTAAGAAACAAGGATGAAAAGGTGGCCCCCATGTATGGTGAAGTACAGGCAAAATTGTCAGATTAGCAGATGAGATGAACATTTCATCTGCTAATCTGTGGATAGTGAATGAAGACTAAACTCTTCTGATAAGATCCAAACTTGTTCAAAACAAACTTGGAATATGAGCTGAAAATGCAAAATTCTTCACATAGGAAAAAATAAATCAAACATAATAGCGTGTGAAATAACTAGCTT